>NC_134353.1:474923178-475223178 GCF_048569485.1 Anomaloglossus baeobatrachus
CTGTTGGAAATCGACAATTCGGATGTAGATGGAGCATAAAAGTAGAATAACTGGTGAGGTATGACGCGAAGCAACAACTAAGTGCGACACTTGAAGGGGTTACACCTTTTGATCCCCCTCATGCAATTTTTTTATATATATAGATAGAGAGATAGAGAGATAGAGAGAGATAGAGAGAGATATAGATAGATATAGATAGATATAGATAGAGATAGATAGATAGATAGATAGAGATAGATATAGATAGAGAGATAGATATAGATAGAGAGACGGATATAGATAGAGAGACGGATAGATATTAGATGGATAGAGATATATATAACCACAACAAACCACATTGTACTCAGTCAACGCCCATGGGTCCGGCACTGCTCCTCCCGATGTGTGGTATTTGCTACAGCACTGAGGTCCCATCAGTGACACCCTATCATAGAGCTGAGTGTGATTTTTAGCGCCACAGCCAGTACTACACACTGAGAGCAGCAGCAGAGGCGCACTGAAGCTGAGGATGGTGAGTAAAATGCGGTTTGTTTGTTTTTCTATAACAAACTCCACCCAGTGATGAATAATTTCTGAAGAGGGCAACCTCTTTAAGACGCACAGGATTTAGAATGTTCTGTAGGTATAAAGAAGATTATATGAACTGATGGGTTGATATTGGTGATGAGTGAGCACTACCATGCTTGGGGGCTCGTAATGAGCAGTTTGACACTCGGACAAGCTCGACTCATTTACCGAGTATAATAGAAGTCTATGGGGAACGCGTGCATTTTTCAAGAAAAACTTGTACTCCCTCCGCTGCTGGCACTTTTATCCCTGTGGCCAATCAGCATTGTCGTTACAGTCCCCTCTTTCAGACCAGTCGGACATATACAAGGGAGTTAAGATTTGTGCTGCTCTCACTTCTGCCAGATGTCAATTATGTCCATAGGAAAGGAGAGCAAATTCTGCTCTGATTAGCTGTAGGGATTATGTGACACAACCATGTCACGTGATTCCTGTGAGAGGCAGGTTGACACCGCTGGAATGGTGCTGGCACCATAGGTTAATATAAATATTGTTATTTTACTGATCAAACATCTGGATTGAGAAGGGGTTGTCGAAGTTGCACATTCCATTGGCCTGTTCCAATGGAGGAGTAATATACCAATACACCCTTTGTCATGTCGGGCTAATCGCCGGTTGCTGCGGTGAGCCGGCGGTGATCCCTGCACATGTTTGCTGATTTGAACAGCCGACATGATCCACCTGCGCCTATTAACCCCTTAGATCGCGCTGTCAAAATGTGACAGCGCAATTTAAATGGCCGCAGCAGGGAACACGCCATTCCCCGTTGCCATCGGAGCCCCGTAACGCGATCATGGGAGCCGATGGTTGCCATGATAGCGACAGAACATGTGATGACTCCTGTCGCCATCATGACGTATTTCCTGTCAGAGCACCAGTTCTAACAGGAATGCTGAATTTCTGCTGATCAGAGCTGTGCAGCTCTGATCAACAGAAATGCACAGGCGATCAGACCCTGCAGTGATAGACTATGGGGACTAGTAAAATAAACCAAAAAAGAAATAAAAAAAAAAAATCTTGAAAACCTAAAAGTTCAAATCATCCCCCATTCGCCCCATTGAAAATAAGACAGTTAAAAAAAAATACACATTTGGTATTGCCATGTTCAGAAATGCCTGATCTATCAAAATATAACATCAATATAACCTGATTGGTTAACGGCATAGCGGCAAAACAAAATTTCCAAACGCCAAAAGTATATATATATATATATATATATATATATATTTTTTTTTTTTGGTCGTTACAAAATGCAATAACAGGCGAGCAAAACTGCACATCTGTGCAAAAATTGTACCGTTAAAAACGTCAGCTCGAGACTCAACAAATAAGCCATCACTGAGCCATAGATCTTGAAAAATGAGAATTCTACGGGGCATGGAAAATGGTGCCTTTTTTTTTTTTTTTACAAATTTCTGGGGGGGGGGTTACCTCTTAGATGAAAGTAAACCTGTACTTTTTTTGGTATGTACAAACTCATACTGACATGATGCATAATACTGACTTGTCTGTTTTACCATATAGTGAATAAAAAACTCCAAAAACAATCAGGCAATCACACTTTTCTTTTGCAATTTTTCAACACTTAGAATTTTGTTTTCTGTTTTCCAGTACACTATATGGTAAAACTGATGGGTTAATTTAAAAGTACAACTTTTCCCGCAAAAAAACAAGCCCTCATATGCGAAGATTGATGGAAAAATAAAGTTACGACTCTCGGAAGAAAGGAAGCAATAAAGCGAAAAATCACACTGTCATTAAAGGGAAATAATAATAATAATAAAAATAATAATAATAATTAATATTAGCATTATTTTTATTATTTAATTATTCTTATTAGTATTTAATTATTAGTATTTCATTATTATTTATTATTATTATTATTATTTAATTATTTTCTTTTAAGGATAGTTCGCATCAGTTATGCAAACGGACATATAGGGCCCCTATGATTATTGTTAAGTCCATTTGGGTACTGTTCGTAGAACAAAAGTAGAGGTTCCCATAATAATAAATGGCGCCTCTGCTTCCATTTGCATAGCTGATGCAAACGCTCACTTTTGCACATGAATTCCATATGTCTGTTCTTAAAACAGAAGCTGCAAACTGAATGTGTACATGGATATGTGAACAGCGAACAACCACTTGATCTAAATTTGTGGAATATCTTGCCCTTGAAAGTTAGCTTTATGATATCCACTGCTAAAGAATTAATAGACTATACCTTGTTACAAGGAATATCAGGACTATGAATTGTGCTTCCGTTCAGTTATTTCAGGACACAGAGGCAGCTCACCTCACACAAATGAAGCGGCTTGTTTCAGCATATTCGCATTCAGTGGAAGATACTCATGTACAGATTGGACAGGTAAGTGTATCCATGTATTTGCTATGAACGGATTCCTCATAGAAGAGCTGTTTACTCCAATAGAGGCAATGTGCTTAAACAGGAGAAGTAAAATGTGCTCTATATATAATATATACAGTGGATATGTAAAGTATTCAGACCCCTTTAAATTTTTCACTCTGTTTCATTGCATCCATTTGGTAAATTCAGAACAGTTGATTTTTTTTTTTTCTTTTCTCATTCATGTACACTCTGCACCCTATCTTGACAGAAAAAAGCAGAAATGTTTGTAAATTTATTAAGCAAGAAAAACTGAAATATCACATGGTCAGAAGTATTCAGCCCCTTTGCTCAGTATTGAGTAGAAGCACCCTCCTTTTGAGCTAGTACAGCCATGAGTCTTCTTGGAAATGATGTTACAAGTTTTTCACACCTAGATTTGGGGATCCTATGGCATTCTTCCTTGCAGATCCTCTCCAGTTCCGTCAGGATGGATGGTGAACGTTGGTGGAAAGCAATTTTTCAGTCTCTCCAGAGATGCTCAATTGGGTTTAGGTCAGGGCTCTGCCTGGGCCAGTCAAGAATGGTCAGAGTTGTTCTGAAGCTACTCCTTTATTTTATCTGTGTGCTTAGGGTCATTGTCTTCTTGGCCAAGCCTGAGGTCCAGAGCACTCTGGAAGTGGTTTTATTCCAGGATATCTCTGTACTTGGCCACATTCATCTTTCCTTCAATTGCAACCAGTCGTCCTGTCCCTGCAGCTGAAAAACACTCCCATAGCATGAAGCTGCCACCACCATGTTTCACTGTTGGGATTGTATTGGGCAGGTGATGAGCAGTGCCTGGTTTTCTTCCCACATACCGCTTAGAACGTTTTGGTAATAATTCTATCTTCATCTCATCAGACCAGAGAATCTTATTTTCATAGTCTGGGAGTTCATGTTTTTTTTTTTTTTTTGTGTTGCAAACTCTATGCAGGCTTTCATATGTCTTGGCTTCTGTCGGGCCACTCTGCCATAACGGCCCTACTAGTGGAGGGCTGCAGTGATAGTTGACTTTGTGGAACTTTCTCCCATTTCCCTGCTGCATCTCTGGAGCTCAGCCAGAGTGATCTTGGGGTTCTTCTTTACCTCTCACCAAGACTCTTCTCCCACGATTGCTCAGTTTGGCTGGATGGCCAGGTCTAGGAAGAGTTCTGGTGATCCCAAATTTCATCCATTTTAACGATTTTTGGAGGCCATTGTGCTCTTAGGAGCCTTGAGTACTGCAGAAATTCTTTTGTAACCTTGGCCAGATCTGTGCCTTGCCACAATTCTGTCTCTGAGCTCCTAGGGAAGTTCCTTTGACCACATGATTCTCATTTGGTCTGACATACACTGTAAACTGTGAGGTCTTTTATAGACAGGTGTGTGCCTTTCCAAATAAAGTCCTATAAGTTTACTTAAACACAGCTGGACTTCAATGAAGGAGTAGAGCCATCTCCAGGTGGATCACAAAGAAATGGACAGCATGTGACTTAGTGTCTGAGCAAAGGGTATGAATACTTATGACCAAGTGATATATTAGTTTTTCTTGTTTTTAAAAAATTTCTACATCTGTCTTTCTCTATCGTTTCATTGGGGGACACAGGACCATGGGTTATGCTGCTGTCACTAGGAGGCTGACACTAAGTAAACATAAAAAGTTAGCTCTTCCCTAGCAGTATACACCCCGAGCCGGAGGCGGGCTCAGATCAGTTTTAGATTAGTGTCGTAGGAGGCTGATGTGGGCCTCTCGGCCCCCCTCAGCCATTTGTGTTTTTGCGTTTTTTTTTTCTTTTATTTCGGCGCCGCTCATCACTGTCATACCTGTCTTCTTTTTCTCTGCAGGTATTCTCTTCACTCATCCTCCGCAGCCCTGTGGGTACCACTCCCCAGGGTCGCAGGGGCTTGAGATTTCGTGCCCTCTCCCCCGTCCATCCCTGTGGTACCACTCCCGGGGTTACGCGTGCGGGCAGGTTGTTGTGGGCACCCCTGATTCGCCCTGCGGTATCACCCCAAAGGGCGTACAGGGGAGTACAGCAGGGATGGGACCTCCGCAGCACGTGTGTAATCGATGGGGCCCTGTCACGCTGCCTTCACCTGCAGGGGGGCTGCTTCCCCCATCATGATGTCCACTTCCCTGCCTCAGCACGCTCTCCCCCGAAGTCCTCAGTCTTCCTGGTTGAGGGTACTTAAGCAAGCATTGTTGACCTTAGGGAGATCAACATATCCACTGCGGAGACACCATCACGTGTTTCTCAACGCAGTGATTCTAGAGCATTGCCCCCTGGGAAGTATGCAAATAAGAAAGCCGCGGAGACACCATCACGTGTTTCTCAACGCTGGCAGGAAACTAGCCAGGTCTTTCACCGGGAAGGAACAACCACGGGAAGGGCAGTCTCCAGTCAAGGAGACCACCTATACCAAACATGGTATCCATCCACAGACAGCCGTTTCGGGGTATTTGCCCCTCATCAGTGTGGAGTAGGAATACGGCTGTCTGTGGATGGATACCATGTTTGGTATAGGTGGTTTCCTTGACTGGAGACTGCCCTTCCCGTGGTTGTTCCTTCCCGGTGAAAGACCTGGCTAGTTTCCTGGCAGCGTTGAGAAACACGTGAAGGTGTCTCCGCGGATTTCTTATTTGCATACTTCCCAGGGGGCGTTGCTCTAGAATCACTGCGTTGAGAAACACGTGATGGTGTCTCCGCAGTGGATATGTTGATCTCCCTAAGGTCAACAATGCTTGCTTAAGTACCCTCAACCAGGAAGACTGAGGACTTCGGGGGAGAGCGTGCTGAGGCAGGGAAGTGGACATCATGATGGGGGAAGCAGCCCCCCTGCAGGTGAAGGCAGCGTGACAGGGCCCCATCGATTACACACGCGCTGCGGTGCGGCGCTGCTTCACTTCCTGGTTGAGGGCACTGCGCACAGGCAAGGGCAGGGCGCCCTGCCTGCACCGCATCCGTAGCTGGGCCGGCGCCGCCGAGAACAGGTAGGACCGCTCCTCTCCTTCACTTTCCCCCGACCCTCTCCAAAATTTAGGCCCCGGTCTCGGCCTAGTCTCTCTGCGTCCTAGCCACGCCCCCGCTGCAGCGCTATTGGCCGCCGGTCGTCTGGCCCAGTCTCCTCCCACCGCTCTGCCTCCTGGCTTGTGGTGGGGGCTGTGGATCCTCCGGGTTTTTCGCGCCGGAATGCTGCTCCTCCCCCAGCCTCCTCCAGCGTCCCCTCGCCATTTTAGCCTGTTCCTGGTCCCCTGAGGCTGCAGCGCGCCGGCGTTCTCCCTCTCTCTGGCCAGCTCACTCCTGGACTCCCTCTTCTGGACTGGTGGGCAGCACGCAGGACCTGGGTAAGCTCTGCTCCTAAGGAGTAGCCCTCACTAGGTAGCGTTCTCTGAGTTTAGGGACGAGTTAACCCTCTCCTGTCTCCTTCCTAGCAGCCACCAGGGAGAGTACTTGTTTTCACCATGCCTAATGCTAAGTCCACCCAACCCAAGCAGGCCCCCTTTGCCTTATTTTTTGCATGCTCCTCCTGCAAGACCAAATTTTCCCAGGGCCAGGACGCCCCACTATGCTCCGTCTGTTCTACAGACGCGCAGCCTCCGCAGGACTCTGCGGCCGACGCTTCTGATACCGCAGACGCCACAGCGCCAGATGCTGCAGGGCCCTGCGTCCAACCTCCCCCCCCCCCCCCCGACTGGCTAGCGTCTCTGTCCCAGTCTGTAGATTCCCTCTCTGAGGCTTCTCGGACCATCGCGCAAGCACTGCGCCTGCTGCCGTCGCTCGCCCAGATTCCCGCAGACCCGACGCAATCGCCTCCGGAGCAGGTGAGCCCCGTTGCAGGGACCTCCTCTGCTGCTCAGAAGCGGACCCGCCAGGTCTCGTCTTCAGCCTCTTCCCAGGTTTCACCTTCATCCCCAGGTCCAGACCATCATTCCTCCAGGGAGTCTTCTGACCGTTCCGATGATGATTCCGATGCAGCACCCCTGCTGGACTCAGAGCAGGCGGCTGATATTCGGCGCATGGTGAATAGCCTGATAGAAGCAGTAAACCAGACCCTAAAGGTACAGGTGGACCCCGTCTCCTCCCAGAGCACCCAGGTCTCGTTTAAAAGGATGAAGCGGGCCCAGAGCGCATTCAGCGGACATCCAGAATTCGTTGAGTTACTGCGCAGCCACAGGCAACAGCCGGACAAGGTATTTACCAGCGGTAAGTCCATTGATTTGCATTATCCCTTTCCTGAGGGTCTTCGAAAGGATTGGGCAGGCTCCCCTGTGGTCGACCCCTCCCAATCTCCCGCCTGTCTTCTCACACAGTCCTTCCACTCACTAACGGTACGTCTCTCAAGGACCCCACGGACCGTACTATTGACAGGTTGGCCCGTTCCGCCTTCGAGGCAGCGGGCACATCCCTCTCACCGGCCTTTGCCTCGGTTTGGGTTGCGAAGGCTCTGATGTCCTGGGCGGACACGCTACGCTGCGGTCTCCGCGCCATTCCTGCCAATCCGGACCTGGTCCTCATCGCCTCGCAGATTTCCCTCGCGGGTGAGTACCTGCTCAATGCAGCCCTGGCGTCTGCAAATTGCGCGGCCCAGGCCGCCAGCAACAATGTGGCCATCCGTCGAGCCCTCTGGCTCCGGTCCTGGAACGCGGATGCGGCCTCTAAGAAGTCACTGACTTCCCTGCCCTTCCTAGGGGAACGTCTTTTCGGAGATAAGCTGGACCAGTTGATCTCCGATGCAACGGGAGGAAAGAGTACATCTCTCCCCCAATTGCGCCCCAAGCGCTTCCAGAATCTGCGCCCCACCGCTCGTTTCCGGCCCTTTCGCAGCTTCAACTCCACTCCCCAGCCGCGAAAAAGCCGCTCTCCTCCGAGAGACAGGAGGACCCCGTCATTCAAGACCAATCCCGCCTGGCGTTCACGTCCCCGCCAGTCCACGAAATCCTCTTCCGGCTACCGCCGACGTTCCTCCAAGTGACTCGTGGTCGGCGCGCAACAGCGCCAGACTTGTGGGAGGGCGTCTGTCTCGTTTCCAGCATGTGTGGATCCCCCTGACCGCCGATGCCTGGGTCAGAGAGATCATCACATCAGGCTACAAAATAGAATTCGAAGCAAAGCCACCGAGACGTTTTTTCCTATCTCGCCCTCCCGAGTCTCCCGCGCGGGCTCTCGCGTTCTTTCACTCCATAGACTCCCTCCTCCGAGCCGGAGTCGTGGTACCAGTCCCTCCCGCAGAACGTTTCAAGGGGTTCTATTCCAACCTTTTCGTGGTCCCCAAGAAGGACGGCTATGTCCGCCCCGTCCTCGACCTAAAGCTTCTAAACAGGTCGGTGAGGCCTCGGCCGTTTCGAATGGAGTCACTCCGGTCCGTGATCGCGTCCATGGAGGTCGGCGAATTCCTGGCATCACTGGCTATTCAAGACGCCTATCTTCACGTCCCTATAGCCACCTCTCACCAACAGTTCCTCCGCTTTGCGATAGCTGAAGATCACTTCCAGTTCACGGCTCTTCCTTTCGGCCTCGCATCCGCCCCCAGGGTCTTTACGAAGATCATGGCAGCTGCCATGTCCGTCCTACATTCCAGGGGTGTTATGGTCATCCCGTACTTGGACGATATGTTGATAAAAGATTCTTCTTTCGAGGACTGTCGTCTTGGGGTTCAGGTCACGATCGACACCCTTTCACGGTTAGGGTGGCTGATCAATCGGAAGAAGTCCTCTCTGACCCCGGCCCGTCGGATCACCTTTTTAGGCATGGTATTCGATATCACCCAAAGGCGAGTTTTCCTCACACAGGAGAAGATGTCCTCCCTGCAACGAGGCCTCTGCGCTCTCCGGCGTCAGCGCCAAGTTTCCATCAGGTTCGGCATGCGAGTCCTCGGTCGTATGGTGGCGGCGATGGAAGCGGTACCCTTTGCACAGTTCCACCTCCGGCCCCTCCAGCTGGCCTTGCTGAAGAAGTGGGACAGATCTCCCTTTTCTCTGGACCGCAGGTTTCATCTTTCGCCGGAGACCCGCCACCCACTCCGTTGGTGGATCAATCAACGCAACCTCGCGTCAGGAAGGTCATTCCTCCCGCTCCACTGGAAGATGGTGACCACCGACGCCAGTCTTCAGGGCTGGGGGGCAGTGTTTCGGCATCACACAGCGCAAGGCCGATGGACACCGCGGGAGACTTGTCTCCCGATCAACATTTTGGAGATAAGAGCCATCCGGCTAGCCTTGCAGCAGTTTCGGCACCTAGTACAGGGTTGCCCGGTCAGGATCCAGTCGGACAATGCGACGGCGGTGGCGTACATCAACCACCAAGGAGGCACAAGAAGTGTCTGGGCGATGCGAGAAGTCAGGAAGATTTTGCACTGGGCCGAATGTCATCACTCCCTGATCTCAGCGGTTCACATCCCAGGCGTGGACAATTGGGCGGCGGACTTCCTCAGCAGGGAAGGCCTCGCCTCCGGCGAATTGTCCCTCAACCGGGAAGTCTTCAACCAGATCTGCGACAGATGGGGAGTTCCGGATGTGGACCTAATGGCCTCCCGGTTCAACTGTCAGGTTCCGCAATTTGTAGCGCGGTGCCGCGACCGCTTGGCTTTAGGAGTCGACGCCCTCACCCTGTCGTGGAGCCAGTTCAGTCTCCCGTACATCTTCCCTCCGCTCTCTCTGATCCCGAGGGTACTCAAGAAGATCAAGGCAGAAGGACTACCAGTCATCCTGGTGGCTCCGGACTGGCCCAGGCGAGCATGGTTCGCGGAACTTACTCAGCTCCTCGCAGACGCTCCGTGGCGCCTTCCAGACCGTCCAGATCTCCTGCAGCAGGGACCTCTTTTCCATCAGAACTCAAAGGTCCTAAATTTGACGGCCTGGCCATTGAATCCTGGGTTCTAGCTCAGGCTGGTTTTTCTTCAAGAGTGATACAGACAATGATTAGAGCCAGGAAGCCATTTTCATCAAGAATATACTACCGCACGTGGAAGGTCTTCTTCAGGTGGTGTGAAGAGCACAGCATTTCTTCTCCTCTCGCCTTCTCCCTTCCTTCCCTGTTGGCATTCTTGCAGTCGGGCCTCGATGCGGGTCTCTTGCTCGCCACACTAAAGGGCCAGGTATCGGCTTTGTCTATCCTGTTTCAGAAGCCACTGGCCTCTCGCCCAAAGGTTAAGACCTTCATCCAGGGAGTTGCCCACCTGGCCCCGCCGTATCGTCGGCCTCTAGAACCGTTGGACCTTAATCTAGTCCTAGGGTTACTTCAGGGTCCCCCCTTCGAGCCCTTGCGGGATTCTTCCCTTTCTCACCTGTCTTGGAAGGTGGTGTTCCTCGTTGCCATCACTTCTATTCGAAGGACGTCAGAGCTGGCAGCTCTCTTGTGCTCCCTTTTTGATTTTTCACCAGGACAAAGCGGTTCTCCGGCCAGATCCCGCCTTTCTCCCAAAGGTGGTCTCCCCGTTCCATCTTAACGAAGAAATCGTTCTTCCGTCCTTCTTCTATCCTGGCCCCTCTCACAGCTTGGAGAGGTCCTTGCACACCCTGGACCTGGTGCGCGCCCTTAGAATTTATGTCTCCAGAACCGCGCCGTTCCGTAAGTCGGATGGTCTGTTTGTCCTTCCTTCTGGTCCCAAGAGGGGTGAATCGGCATCCAAAGCCACAATTGCCAGATGGATCCGTTCCGCCATATCAGAGGCCTATCGGATTCGGGACAAGTCTCCGCCGCGGGGGGTAAGGGCGCACTCTACCCGTGCAGTGGGAGCCTCTTGGGCGATTAGGCATCAGGCGTCGGCCGACCAGGTCTGCAAGGCCGCCACCTGGTCTAGCCTGCATACCTTTTACTAGGTTCTACCAGGTTCACACCCAAGCATCGGCAGATGCTAGTTTTGGGAGAAAGGTCTTGCAGGCAGCAGTTGCACACCTGTAATAGGGTGACAGCATTCATTTATAGTACAAGCCCGCCGAGGGAGGTTGTTGTTTTCTTCCTATCTGCGGGTTTCGGTATTCCCACCCAGGGACTGCTTTTGGACGTCCCATGGTCCTGTGTCCCCCAATGAAACGATAGAGAAAGTAGGATTTTTGTGTACTCACTGTAAAATCTTTCTCTGAGTCTTCATTGGGGGACACAGCACCCACCCTGCTTGGTTTTTTGGTTGTTTAATTGCATTTGCCTGCTATTTTCAGCGGTCTTATGTTCATAGACCTCTTGTTCGCACGGCTGCATTATTTTAGTTATAACTTGTTTTATGTATGGTGATTCTGGTACTCCTCCTACTGCTTGTGCACCAAACTGATCTGAGCCCGCCTCCGGCTCGGGGTGTATACTGCTAGGGAGGAGCTAACTTTTTATGTTTACTTAGTGACAGCCTCCTAGTGACAGCAGCATAACCCATGGTCCTGTGTCCCCCAATGAAGACTCAGAGAAAGAGATTTTACGGTGAGTACACAAAAATCCTACTTTTTCTTTCAAGATGGGGTGCAGAGTGTACATTAATGAGAAAAAAATGAACTTTTTTGAATTTACCAAATGGCTGCAATGAAACTGAGTGAAAAATTTAAAGGGGTCTGAATACTTTACAAATCCACTGTATATATTTTTTTTTTTTTTTTTTTCATGGAAACAGTGCCACTATTGCTCATTGCAGCAGCTAGGCTTTGAAGCAACAAGCTTGGCAATATGATTATATTTCTAATTTGACACACTGTTTTCGCTCCACTACCATTCTTAGTGTTACTTAGTTGGTATATGTACCATATGTAGGGGAAAAAAAAAAAAATTCCTCTGTTCCAAGGCACATTGAGCACATTGTAATGAACGTACAGACTTTCAAAATGCTGTTTCTTTGTTTTTCATCCAAATTAAATTACATGGTCTCCCATACTGGCTGCATTGTTGTAAAATATAAAGGACATAAAATTATTTTGTCAGGTTTAGATGGCGGCTCTGCTGTGTTACCACGCAGGTTATTGGCTTCGGTTTGTCTTCATTTTTTGCTGTCTATTCAGGTTCAGGAAGAGTTCAAACACAACATGGAAAATGTGGCCATAGAAAAGCTGATCCGAAAGTTTGCAGAGAATAATGGGACAGGAACAGAGCGGCCCGGTAAGCGCTGTATGCAGATAGAGGTAGTTTGAGTAGAAAAGTAGTAATGGCGGATCTGGAGGGATTTCTTTGTGTTTTAACTTTCTGCGTTCTTTATTTCAGAGGCTGTGGAATTTGAAGGTTTCCGCTTTCCAACATCTTTAGAAGGTACATAGTTTACTATCTATGAAAATGAATACAAAATGCTTGAATATGTTAGATTTATATGCACAGCGTACCATTGTGTAATGATTAATACATTTATAAATTATGCAGTTAGCTTATTAAAGGTGTTTGTTTTGTTTGTTTGTTTTTTCCATTTTCAGCCCTGGAGTGGTGCTTCTAATCGAAATCCCCTGCCCCCTGTCTTATACTTAAGGTGGTGTCACACATGGCGGCGGCGACGACGACAACAACGTCGCTGCTAAGTCACCATTTTCTGTGACGTAGCAGCGACGTCGCTGTCGCTGTGTGTGACATCCAGCAACGACCTGGCCCCTGCTGTGAGGTCGCTGGTCGTTGCTGAATGTCCTTCATTTTTTTTGGACGTTGCTCTCCCGCTGTGAAGCACACATCGCTGTGTGTGACAGCGAAAGAGCGACGAACTGAAGGGAGCAGGGAGCCGGCGTCTGGCAGCCTGCAGTAATCTGTAACCACGGTAAACATCGGGTAACCAAGAAGTCCTTTCCTTTGTTACCCGATATTTACCTTAGTTACTAGCGTCAGCCGCTCTCACGTTGCCAGTGCCGGCTCCCTGCATACGTAGCTGTAGTACACATCAGGTAATTAACCCAATGTGTACTCTGGCTAGGAGTGCAGGGAACAGGGAGCCGGCACTGGCAGCGTGAGAGCGGCGGACCCTAGTAACTAAGGTAAATATCGGGTAACCAAGAGAAGTGCTTTCCTTGGTTACCCGATATTTACCTTAGTTACGCTTCCACGCATCGCTGGTGGCTGGTCGCTGGTGAGATCTGCCTGTTTGACAGCTCACCAGCGACCATGTAACGGCGCAGCAGCGATCCTGATAAGGTCAGATCGCTGGTCGTGATCGCTGCTGCGTCGCTATGTGTGACACCACCTTTACTCTCTCTAGTTTCTTCATCTGTTATCAGTGTCGCTGTAGTCAACCTTCTGCAATTTGTGACCTGCCAGATGCTCCAGTGTTTCATGGACTGTGCCGGAGGTCACTCTTAAATTCCAATCTCTGTGAGCCTTATTCTAGCTCTCATAGACTTGTATTGAGAACTTGACACAACTTCTGGCTAGTCAGAAGTTAAGGTCACAAGATGGCTCCATGGGGACGAAGCAACGCTGGCAAAAGGTGAAGACTTTGAATTGTGAGTAGAAGACTAGGGGCAGGAACCTTAGATTAAAAGCACCACTCCAAAAACCCAATGCTGGAGTGGTGCTTTGAAATCCAGTTATCACTGGCAGAACACACCTCAAAAATAGCATTGGAGGAGCACAGGAGCACTGAAGATGGTTTGATTCAGCAGTCCAGCCAGCTTCAGAACAGCACTTTGCCAAGGTGGTTGCTAATGTAGGCAACTCAAAGTAAATCAGATTAAAAAAATAATAAATTCCTCCATTCTTGAACGGAACCGATTTTTTTTTTTTTTTTTTTTTTTTTGTTTTTTGGTTTGTTTGTTTTTACTATTAGGAGTTAAATTGCAATGTTTCTTGTGTTTACAGTACAGTGGAACCTTGAATTACGAGCATAATTCGTTCTGGGAGTGCGCTCGTGATCCAAGTTATTCTTATATCAAAGCAAATTTTCCCATAGGAAATAAGTGAAACAAAGACAACAATTTGTTCCACAACTTTCCTATTTTGCCATTTTACACACACACACACACACACACACCACACACCACACACACACGCATTATTCATGCGGTGAATTCATTCATTCCCTGGTTCTTGCAGTCCGTAGGCATGTGGACCCAGTAACAATCGCAGCCGATGCAGGAGCTGCCGCTTGCCTCTGATTGGCCAGTGCGCTGATGTCATGCACATGAGCCGCTTGCCTCTGATTGGTCAGTGTGCTGCCTTTGTGAGTTGTGCAGAGAGAGAACTCAGCGCCCGCCGATATGAAGCACAGACGGCAGCAGCCCTTGCACCGACTGCGATTGTTACCGGATCCATGTGCTTGGGACCACAAGAAGCAGCCAGTACCGATCAGAGCGTGGTGAAAGTACGGAACCGGGAGTGTGTGCGGTGAGTATTTGCTCGTAGAGCAAAGCTTGCTCGTATAGCGAAATACTCGCAAACCGGGTTACTCGTAATCCGAAGTTCCACTGTATTTTTGCAAATGTATCCATTTAAGAAGATGACATTAAACCCAATTAAAGTAACATCAAGCTATAGTCAGCACCTGCAGCAACACCTTGAGAGTGATGTGACAGGCTGCAGTAAATAAGTGACTGCTCATCTGCAGCAGCCTTTACTATTTTATCAGAAAACACATCTGACAGGGCAGAATATTGATGACTTGCTGTCAAAAAGCAGTGCTCATTGGCTGCATCATGAATGTGATGCCAGTCAATTACTGGGAACAGCAATGACATAATAGCTGGCTCGGCGCTGAGGCTAGAGGTGAGCATAGGTTTATTTTTTTAATTGTAATTAGGGTTCTGAATTGATTAAGCTGAGGTTATCCAGAAGTGGACAATCCCTTTAGGGAGAGCTGGTTCCTCCTCCTAACAGTCAACCATTCATTTAACTATGAGTTTGGAGCTGTAGAACAGACATAAAACCCAAATAAATGATATATTTGGTATTTGTGGAGCAAATCTGGAAAACAGGTTAATGATCTCACCGGGTTTCCCTTAAGAACACAAGACAAGAATTCTATTTTGTACTTTTGTTTTGGGGGAGCAGACTTGAACACTGACATATATCGGCTTCTGCATGTGTGGACGCCTTCTGCTGGGCTCATATATTAAGGATACTTGTGGTCTGTATTCACTCCTGTATTTTTAGCTTAAAAACAGGAACAGAAAACAGCAAGAGGTAGAAATTTCCTTTTGGAAGTTGTTTACTTTCTCCTGCTGTGATCTGGTTCTTTTTATAGCATTAAAATCTGGAAAGCAATAAGGTGATATGATGAGAGCCGTAAGCTTGAACATATTCGCTTCATCACAGATAAAGTAATGTTTTTGTGTAGTCTTTAGCCTTTTGTTCCGGTATCATATCTTTTTCATGAGGCTCTTCTTCTTTTTACCCATAGGTGTAAAGCGTACATGGTCAAAGCCTTTTCGTATCCGCGGCTTAAGTAGAAGGGAGAAGGACCCACACCCTGTGTAAGAGTCAGCAGTTACTTTTTAAAGCCAAATATTTATAGCTGCCATCGTCTCTCATTTATTTATATTCATTTGTTCCCCATCACCACTCCCAGGGAACACACAGAGCCAGATTGTGCGGTAAGAAAGCAAAACATAACATGTTTCTTCATTGGTTATTACTTTAAATTATTGTCTTACAGGGGTTGTTTAGGGCTGATCGGAACCGGCGGATCCCTGCCGGATTGAACAAAAAATCCAGATTCCGGTGCCCATATAAGTCTGAGGACCAGAATCCGGAGATTAAAAATGTTTGTAGAGGGGATATGGGGGGAAGAAGTGCGCGCAGTATACTCACCCGAGGCTGTGTCATGGCCGCAAACTCCTTCTGTGTCACGCTTTTCCTTTCCGGAGCCGACAATTCAATATTCATTGTTTTGGCCGCCCACCGGCACGTTTAATTGGTTGCAGCTAGATGCGCCCCCACCCTGAGTAGCAGCGTGTCAGCTGACTGCAACCAATCACAGGCGGCAGGATGGCCGGTGGGCGGCGAAAGCAGTGCAAGTGTCTGCGGGGTTAGTATGGTGAACATGCATGTCTTTCAGAAATACATGTACGTTCCTGTCAGAAGTATGCGGCTGTGTCGGTGATACGCTGTCAGACTCATACAAGTCTGACATGACCTCAGCCGGTACAGCTCGCACTCTGAATATGAGCGTGCATGTACACAGAAACACATGCACGGTCCTGTCAGCCCTATTTACTTTTTGAAAGACCCCTTATTAAATGCCTGAGTCCCCCTAAGTAAAATAAGAAAAGTTTATACTCCCCTGCCACGTGGAGGCCAAACAAGTGACGTCCCCTGCTGCTCTTCCACAGTGTTGTAACAGTGGCGGCATGGAAGGGAACTGATAAGCTTTTCTTCTTTTCATCAAGCAATTAAGAAGGTGGTGTTCAAGTAATGGACAACCCCTTTAAGACAGTTCTTTATTACATGATTTGGGAATGGAATGGTTTATATTTAATGGCAGCACTTATTTTATTTTGCCGTAGGATCTTCCAGATATTGATGAAGAAGGGTTTACAAGGCGACCTGATGACAGTGTAACCAGTATCCTTTTTTTATTAGGTCTTCAAATCATCAACCTAATTTAATACATTGGGGAATTACATAGCAATGATTGTGTCCTTATATCAGAAAAGTACAGGGTAGTTTATGGCAGCTATTAAATCAATCTTCTGAGTAATATTCACAAACTGACTGCTTCCAGCATGATGTCTCCTGTTAGAGCAATACAATTACCGTATAAGTGATGATCATTTTTAGTAGCTTTCTTATTAATTTATGAGGATCTGTTGAACCTCTTCGCTTATTATTAGGGTATAATTTATGATGCAGCATGTCACTTTTTATGTCCCATGCGTCAAGAAGATTTACAGAACCAACAATTACTAGTATATTGGATCTTTTGTGCTGTTCCCTACAATTTGAATAGTATTTGTCTTTTAAAATGAATACTTATTAAAACAAGATGTAGCCCAGCTAAGGCGAGCTATTGGTATTGTCTCTGAATTTGCACTGCTTTTCATCTTTGAATTTTTTTGGGTCCTGCTACTGAAAGTATTTGTAACTAAGGGTATACTCATTCAGGATCACAGAAGGCTACTCATGGTTACAGGATATAGTCACTGAATCAATGAAACTTAACATTTCTTAAGTGGTGCATAGAGACCTACATAACGGATAATTGAAGAGACCTTTCTGTCCCAAAAAACTTAAAGGGAACTTGTCAGGTCCAATTTGCACCCAGTACCACGAGCAGTTCTGGGTACATATTGCTAATCCCTGCCTAACCGTCCCTGTATACACTAGCATAGATAAAGAGATCTTTAGAAAAAGTATTTCTAAAGATTCTATATTATATGTTAATGAGTGTGGGGACTAGCCGCAAGGGCATTATATACCCCGACTAGCCGCCCTCTTAGCATGGTAGCACGCCCACAGGGGCATGCTAACACGCTACTCAATTATTAGCGGTGTCACGCGTACCTGTGTCCGCTGTCTCCATTGTTCAGAAGTCCTTGGCAGTGTTACCATACTAAGAGGGCGGCTAGTCTGGGTGTATAACGTCCTCTCGCTTATTAACATATAAGATCTTTAGAAATACTTTTTCTAAAGATCTCTTTATCTATGCTAGTGTATACAGGGACAGTTAGGCAGGGATTAGCAATTTGCAGCCAGACAGGTTCCCTTTTAAGGCTATATTCAGACAGGGCTTTTTTCAAAAGTTGTTTTTTTTTTTCCTAACCAAAACCTGATCTTGAGGCAGGAAATCTCCTTTGAGCCATCTGCATTTTTAGTGCGGATTTGGTCTGGGTTTTTTTAGTGGCAAATATGGTGCGGATTTGCTACGTTTTTATTTTTTGTTTTTCTACAAAATGGGTTGTAGCAAAGAAAAAACGTTGCAAAAACGCTACAAAGAATAGACATGCTCATTCTTTGAAATCTAGAGCAAAAACGCAGGTATTTGGCAAAAGTCAGGAAGAAAAAAAAAAATCTGTGTGTTTTCAGAAATCTCATAGACTTTGCTAGCACTGTAAAAAGAAGCTTTTCATTAGCATGGATTTGCATACAACCAATGCAAATCGGCAGCTAAAAAAAAGCAGCAAAAAAGCCATGTGTGAACATAGCCTAACACTACATACACATAAGTGTAAAGACAACAGATGTTGGCTAGCAGCCATCGATGTCCAAATTCTCCCACAAAAAATGACAGAGTAAAGGTAGATTTGTGACGTTGGATTTCTATCAAGTGATCTTTGTTTATTGGTTGATAAGCCACTGCCAGAGAAGTCTGGCATCAGGTTTATACTAGAGAACACATGAATACTTGACCAAACCAAGCAAACTGTATATGAAAGAGTCCAGGGAGATGTCTGTCAGCCAAACAAATTATTCAGCCAACAGCAATCCAATGTGTATGTGAGTACTGCAAGGGAACATGTCAGATGTTACATGCTGCCAAAACTGTGGGCAGCATGTATCAGCCACTGGCTGTATGATCACAGCCAGGTATGTTTGACTCTGAAACGCTGCCGCATTTTGGAGAAAAGCATATCTTAAAGGCTGCAAAGAAAGAGTACGGACAAAGGCCCCCCCTTTGTTCATACTATCTCTTCACTAGCAGCTTAGCAGGGTTGGGTTCTTCTCTTACGGGAATTCACCTGGAGCTCCCCACTTAAAAGGGTGGTTCACCCATATTTTGTATTGTCTAGTTCGATATTCTATTGAGAAACAATGTTTCTCTCAAATACTTTGTGTTGGCAATAGTGCCTGTGAGCGGCTCTATTGCAGACCGCTGTTCCCGCGCCAGTGACGTCACGTCAAGTGCCGCACACGTCACATCCGTGTGGCCGGCTGCAGTCTTCCAGACTCACTCAGCTGTGGGTGGTGTTTCACTGCTGTCACAGCCCATCTGCTCCCTGCTCCCCCCTCCCTCCTCCCTCATAGCAGAACACTGCAAGCAAGATTCGCGACGCTCTGTGCTGTGAGGGAGGAGGGAGGGGGGAGCAGGGAGCAGATGGGCTGTGACACCGGTGAAACACTGCCCACAGCTCAGTGAGTTAGGAAGAATGCAGCCGGCTGCACGGATGTGACGTGTGCGGCACTTGACGGTGACGTAACTGGAGCGGGAACAGTGGTCTGCAATGGCGCCTCTCACAGGCACTATTGCCAACACAAGGTATTTGAGAGAAACATTGTTTCTCAATATAATATCGAACTAGACAATAAAAAATATGGGTGAACCACCCCTTTTAATGTTTTAGAAATATGGATTCCATTATCTGATTGGTTTAGACTCCTCCTCCTTAGCTGTGTTGTATAAAGTATGGATTAGGGGGAATGGTATGCTGGCAATGAAAGAGTATACCAAATTCATTCCTTTCTGGAATAAACCCCTTATTCCTAATGTTTTTTTGAATTAAAGGGGTTATCCGGCTTATTTTGAGTTTTTTTCATTATTACCCTATTGGGCTTCATTGGGGCAGGTAAGTAGATAGTGACCACTTACCTGCCCTGCTGTCAGCCCCTCTCCCCCGACTCAGAGTGGTCATGTGACCGCTCCTGCCGCGATTTTGCTGCTTCCGGTCATTTCATGTCAACATGGGCAGGGCCATATTGACATGCAAATCTGGAAACAGCATGTCTCCTCCCTGCTGGGAGAGTACAGTGCGATGAGCCCTGCCCCACTTCCCTGCACCCTCCCACACATTTCCCCGCACCCCGTACTCTGCCCACAACCTCCCCCTGCACTTCTGTGGGACCCGTGACCTGGGGGAGGGGCCTGGCGGCGGCTGCCGTGGTGTCAGCGCCAGCACCGGGCCCCCTGCTCAGGATCGCACATTCAAATGTACCGGCATCGCAGATCACAGATGCCGGTACATTTGAAAGTGCTGATGAGAAGGAGCGCTGCGCTTCTCATCACTGCCCGGCTGTCTGTGCTCTCTTCAGCCCAGCGGTGACGTCACTACTGTGCTGATATGGCCAGAGCACAGACAGCGGACTAACATGCAGGAGCGGCGGGGACCGAGGACGGGTGAGTATGTACTCCCTATGGGGGGGGTCGGTGCACAGCCCGGGGTGTGTGTGTGTGTGTGTGTGTGTGTGTGTGTATATGCAGTGCACAGCCTGGTGTGTGTGTGTGTGTGTGTGTGTGTGTGTGTGTGTGTGTATGCGGTGCACAGCCTGATGTGGGGCTGTTATTTGCAATGCTGTAGTAATGAGAGGTCAGTGCTGGGGCAGAATATACTGCCAGGGAATGTGTGTGCAGGGGGCGGACAGAGGGTGAGGCTGGACACTGGGGCTGGGCTGGACACTGAGGCCGGGCGGTGCCAGCTCTGACTGAGGTTTTGCACATGAGTGAAAACTGTGGAAAAAGCGCAATAGGGTCTTACCGCAATATATATAGGGTGAAGCAAAGAATAATCCTACTCACCAATTCGGGTTGTGACAGTCACAACACCTATAGCAGCATGTAACACCAAGTCCCGGCAGCGGTCCCCATGAGGCAGATAACAGAGAGTAGTAGAGAATGGGTTTCACAGCCGCGCCAAAAGACTAATGGATTCTTCTCAGATTAATGTTTCTTTTATTTCATAACAGGTCAAGTCTACGCGTTTCAGGAGAACACAGCTCCCTTCTTCAGGACAAACCAGCAAAGAATCATCAAATCAGATTTGATGATTCTTTGCTGGTTTGTCCTGAAGAAGGGAGCTGTGTTCTCCTGAAACGCGTAGACTTGACCTGTTATGAAATAAAAGAAACATTAATCTGAGAAGAATCCATTAGTCTTTTGGCGCGGCTGTGAAACCCATTCTCTACTACTCTCTGAGGTTTTGCACAGGAAGTGGTCAGTTTGCTTGTGCTGAAATGTAAACAAGGAGCTGCAGAGAATAAAGAGAGAAAGAATTCAAGAGGAATAAAAGTTAGAAAACAAAAAATAACAATGTAGGGGTGTTTTATATGACAATACAGCACAGATTAGCTTAAACTCAAAAATTTGTTATGTCGGACAACCCCTTTAAGGCTTCATACATTGGGGGGAGAAAAAGGGGATGAGCAGACATCAACAGTTCTTTCAGGATAAAGCCGTCCAAAGCTTTGAACAATTTCAATTGGAGTTTGGTCTATCCCACAAACGTTGCTATCACTACCTGTAATTAAGGCAAGCCGTCAACTCTCAAAACTATCACCTGTAATAAGTGTGAATGACAACGTTCGCAAACATCTCCTCCTCAGACTCTACTAAAGAGCTAATTTCACATAAATATATAATATATATTATATATTATATGTGTCTCAATTGAAGGGAGTTTATGTCTAAATGGGAAGCGGAGCTGGGAGATATTTCTTTGGAGCATTGGAGATAGATCCTAGAACTAATCCCAAAGTTATCACAAATATATCTTGTCCACGGGGTGGAGAGAACCCCAGCCTTCCTTTTCACAATAGGGCAATTTGCATTAATTAATAATAATAATAATAATTTTATTCATTTATATAGCGCTATTAATTCCATAGCACTTTACATACGTTGGCAACACTGTCCCCATTGGGGCTCACAATCTAGAGTCCCTATCTGTATGTCTTTGGAATGTGGGAGGAAACCGGAGTACCCGGAGGAAACCCACGCAAACACAGGGAGAACATACAAACTCCTTGCAGATGGTGTCCTTGGTGGGATTTGAACCCAGGACCCCAGCGCTGCAAGACTGCAGTGCTAGCCACTGAGCCACCGTGCCGCATTTAGGCAAATACCTAGGTGTGCTAGTGAGAATGCACATAGCTTGGAAGTGTGTAGAAGCATTTTGAAAGGGCATGTTGGATCTTGTGGTAGGAGTATTTAGGGTGAGACTGGAACCGGAACACAGAAGATATATACTGAGGGTCTTTTAGGAGAAAATATAGATGTAGTCTCTCCAATAGCTTTGGGCATCTTGAGGATTCTTTTTCAGGCACGTACACTGCTGGCATATCATTGGCTAGATCCGAACCCTCCAACCTTAACAGAATTGAAGAATACAATGAATAATAAAATGCTTATGGAGAAAGTAGTGCATTAGAAGAGCAATGCCGTTCATAATGAGTCTATGTGGGAATCCTGGGTTAGATACTACTGGTTTGCCTTTCTACATACTAAGAGAGACATCAACCCTTTCTATTCCCTGTCCTCTTACACTTATGCCTTGAGAAAAAGGTGAAAAGGAATAATCAAAATTAGAAACCTATGACAGAACAGTCAAGGAGAATCCGCTCTTGGTTAGATAGATGGATATTGTCTGTACTCAAAAGGCTAGTTAATACCAATGCTTCGCTTACTCTCCCTAATGCCAGTCCTGCATACCAGCCTTTCTCCTGTTCAGTTCCTTTAGACTTTGGCAATTAGGAGACATGAAGTCATCAAAGGTCCTTTAAACAATCTTAACCTCCGGAATACAAATGTTGGGGTCCCTAAGAGTGGCACTGAGAAATTGCGCAGTTTGACTGCCCCCTAACGTCAACCGGGGCTGTAATTGGAGCTTATTTTTGGGGTAGGGCTTATATTTCTCATATACTCATCCTGTAAAATCATACTAGGGCTTATTTTCGGGGAATCACGATACCAGTAAAGTCTCTGTGATGTCAACCTGTGATGTGCCCCTTAATTGTCTGATCTGGTGAACAAATATGTGATTTCATGTTTACCTTGACCTATAAAAACCCCAGGAGAATCCTCGGTTGCTTGTTGTTCCTCTAGTGATTCTGATTTTGACGATGATGATGAAGATGAACCACGTTGTTACAGAATTCAGATAAAACCTCCACAGAGCGTAGAGAGAGAGGAAGATGAGGAAGCTAAAATGAAACGGCTAAGGGAGACAGTGGGATGCATGATTCAGCCCCCGGCAGCAGTGGTGAACTACCTTACTAATGGTTTGTGGTTTGATTATTCGTCTTGTTTCACTAGTGACATCTCTTCTTCTCTTTCACGTGCAGCTTTCTGTGAGGCGCCAGACAATTCGTGAGTATAAACCACCTTGCTGTTTTGGTTTTTTTTTTATGCGGTTGTTGAACATATGTCATCTTTTTAATAATTTTTTATTATCCTTCCTCTCTGTAATTCAGGCACTGTGTCAAATTCTGGAACACCATCTGCAGAAATGAATTGTCACATAGGTATGTTTTTAAAACCTCATGGATTGTTTTATTCCTTAGCATTGTTTTTATTGCACACTACAAGGCCTTTTGTACATCTCCACACAGATAAACCTAATCTGGGCTTTTCCAATACATCACCATCCTCTGGAACCAACAGGTATACCAGTTATAATTGAGTTATGTTTCTTGGCTATTTTTTTTATGAGAAATGTATTAAGTAGATTAATTTATGAGTTTACTATTTGAAATGTATGCATTCACAAATGGTAGATATTGCCTATGGGAAATAAACATAATTTTAGCTTTTTGATCTGATATTTAAGAAATGAGAACAGATTGACTGCAATGTGCAATACTTGGTTGTGGTCTACACTTGCTTTTCCTTGATGAAGCCCGTAGATATTTTTTAAATAAAAATGTCTAACCCAATAGGTGCAATAGACAACTTTATTAAAAGAGTTTTCTCTGACGCCTCATTGGGGGACACAGAACCATGGGTGTTATGCTGCCTATCTATAGGAGGACACTAAGTAGATGCAAAAGCATAGCTCCTCCTTTGCAGTATACACCCCCTGGCCGGGCCAGGCAGTCTCAGTTTTAGCTTAGTGTCTATAGGAGGCACTTCCTTTCAAGGTTTGTTATTTTTTGAGGGCGACGGTTCTTTTGGGACCGATCTCCCACTACCATCAACAGGCGGGAACATGAAGTGTTGCCTACACGTACCCCCTCCTGCGACGCTGGATCCTGGGCTAGACGACGGGTTCCATAGACACCGATTTTCCAAAGCCCAGGGCAGAGGCACAATTCCTCAGCCCCTCTTTGCAGGCTCTGAGTTGAATATGGCACCGCTGTGACCGGATACAGCAAGCTGACTCTGCTATTGTCACTGCCTGGATTATACAGTATTTATTATGAGAAAGTCCCTGGCTAATGCAAGGAAGAGAGCCCCAGGAATCCTGAACACAGTGTTAACTTTTCCCTACCTTGCCGGCTGGAGGGGGGGGGGGTGAAAACTCCTGCCTAGATAATTTCCAGGTGGCAGGGAGGGAGGGGGTGGCTAGAGAATCACAGAGCTCAGGGACTCACACTGTTTATTATCTGCTCTGTTTATTTGATCTAGCAGAAAAGCCGGCTGATAACCACCAGTGACACGCTGTGTGCTGACTAGAGGGAGAGGGAAGAAAACTATCAGAAGCTCATTTCTCGCCGTTTTTTACTACCCCCAGCGGGGGGGGGCACACTGACTACTACTTCGCGCTCTTTTAGTGCTAAGCCCCGCCCCCCCGCAGCCGCGATAAGCCCCCCCCTTCCCGGAAAGCGTGGGAAGATCTCCAGCCATCGGCTGATTCTGGTAGGGTGCTGCTCACTGTAGCTCTGCTGAGCATTGCTTCCCCTCCTGGCATACTCCTATCAGAAACATGCAGAATTCAAAAGGCACTAAGAGGGCTAAGGCTCACATAGTCTATTATTCAGCCTGCACTGCCTGCCACGTTGAGCTACCACGTAAACACACCTCTTCTCTCTGTGAGTCCTGTGCCCCTATGGCCCTCCAATGAAACAAGAAAATTCTCTGCTGATGAAGCTCACTTGATGAGCGACACGCATTGGGTATGGGGGGGTTCACCAGACTTCTGATTGCTACCTTGCTCACTTAGGCTCTTAACAGTGATGTACTTCTGTTATGGTGGGTTATTTCATTTGTGCAATTATCCAGCTGTGCCATTATATGTGTATGTTTTTGCATCTTTTGAATGGACTCATTGATATGTCCTATGGCTATTTTGTTCTTTGCTGGTTAATACTTTGCATCATTGTATAGCACCACAGCTAATCATTGTTTTTCTTGTCTGGTGTTTTTTGCCTTTTTAAATGCTTTTATTGGGGTATGTTTTCAATTAAAGATTTCTGGTTATTTACATATTGATTGTCATGCATTCTATATTGAGCTGAGTGCCAATGCCTGCTTCTTTTCCTCTCTAGTACCTATAGCCCTCCAAGACCCCCCTGCCACCACCGCCGCAACCGTCAACCCAGAGCCTAGGGCTCCCAGCCCACTGGAATGGGCACAGTTTCTGTCCCAATCCATGGAAAAACTGTCACAGAACCTGGTGCTGGCTATTCAATGTCGTCCTCCACACCCTTCTGGGTCCCGGGACGGAACGCAGCCTGGGGATACCCCTATGGAGGATCCTTCTGAGGTAATCCGGGCACATGCTTCACCGGTTGCAGGGATCAGGAAAAGAGCACACGGCCGGGTGTCTCCAACGGGCTCTCCCTCGGGAGCACACAGGGCAGGCTCTCCCACACGCTCCACAGCTTCTGAAGAGCTGGAGGAGGGAGAATGCTGTTTGTACCAGGAGGATTCCTTGGTTTCATCACCCCCAGATGATCAAACTGCAATAGACTCCCTTATAGCAGCAGTCAACCAAACTCTGCATGTGGAGGATCCCCCATCCACTACCACTGACCATGCGGTCTCCTTTAAGAGGGCAAGGAAACCCCAAAAGGTTTTCGCTGATCACCCTGAGTTTCAGGATATACTCACAAAGCAAAGGGAGAGGCCTGACAGGCGCTTCGGTAACCGAAAACTCATGGAGTCCCGGTACCCTTTCGCCTTACCTGCCCATAAGGGCTGGGCCGATCCGCCCTCTGTCGACCCGCCCCCCCCCCCCCCCGTCTCCCGCCTTACCACAAAGACACTCCTGCCTTTACCCGGTGGTTCCTCCATCAAGGACCCGACAGACAGACAGGTGGAGCACCTCGCCCGCTCTGCTTTTGAGGCTGCGGGTTCCTCCCTCTCGCCCTCCTTTGCCTCTGTGTGGGTCGCAAAGGCGATCTCGGTCTGGGCAGAATCCCTTAACACTTCGCTTGAGGAATCCCAGTTCACTCATACCTTCACAGAGGTAACAGCTCAGATTGCCGCTGCGGCGGAGTACCTCATGCAGGCCTCCATGGACGCTGCTACCTGCGCAGCATTTGCCGCCTAAAATACAATAGCCATCCGTAGAGCTCTCTGGCTCCGACAATGGCGAGCGGACTCTGCCTCCAAGAAGTCTCTCACGGGCCTTCCCTTTTTTCCAGACCGATTGTTTGGCGAATGTCTGGACAAGCTCATTTCTGACACCACGGGAGGAAAGAGTACCTCCCTCCCCCAGCTGAAGTCCAGGACGTTTTTCACCAGACGTCCACAGTCCTCGTTCCGCTCCTTTCGGATCCCATTTGGTTGGTCGACACCCTGTGCTGTCCACGCCACCAGCCGCGGACTACGCAGGGACCGACCTTCTCAGCTCTCCCTGAAACCTACTTCGTCATGGCAGCCTAGACCGAAACAGTCCAGGACTAGGGAGACTCTGCCACGACGTTTTCCCCCCCTCATGACTCCTTCGGTGCCCCGGAAGACACACTCATTGTAGGAGGTCGACTGCGGCTCTTTCAACACATCTAGGCTGCCGCCTCAGACAACAAATGGGTGCGAGACCTTGTGTCTTCTGGTTACCACATAGAACCGACTAGGGGGTCGGGTCCGAAATTCTAACAGCAGGAGTGATAATACCTGTCCCAGACGACGAGAAGTTCGGGGGTTTTTATTCCAACCTCTTTGTGGTCCACAAAAAGGATGGGTCAGTTCGACCCATCCTGGACCTCAAACACCTAAACAAGCATGTGCACGGACGGAGATTCAGAATGGAGTCACTAAGGTCAATTATTGCATCCATGGTCGAAGGGGAATTCCTGTGCGTACCTGCACATACCCATCGCCCCAGATCACCAAAAGTTCCTCCGCTTTGCAATTCAGGACTCCCACTTTCAATTCGTAGCTCTACCCTTCGGCCTTGCCACCGCACCAAGGGTCTTCACCAAAGTCATGGCGGCCGCCATGAGCGTCCTTCACGCCAGGGGAGTGGTTGTTCTCCCTTACTTGGACGACCTCCTCATCAAGGCCCCCTCCTTCCGCGAATGCTCAACCAGCGTACAGATCACTGTGGACACCCTATCCCGCTTAGGGTGGCTAGTGAATCTGGACAAATCATCCCTGGTCCCATCACGATCCATCACCTTCCTGGGCATGTCCCTTGACACCCGTCGGGGCTTGATCCTTCTCCCTCAGGACAAGGCGATCGCTCTTCAGCGAGCGGTACGCTGCCTTCTACGTCCTCCGTCTCATTCGATTCAGCATGAAAGTGCTCAGCCGGATGGTGGCGGCTATGGAAGCAGTACCCTTTGCTCAACTGTACCTTCGCCCACTGCAGCTAGCCCTTCTAGCAGCCTGGGACAAGAGCCCCTTCTCCCTGGACAGACATCTTCACCTGACGCCTTCAGTCAGGTACGCACTCCGCTGGTGGCTTCGGTCCTCATACCTATCGAAGGGGAGATCTTTTCTCCCAGTGAACTGGCTGGTCCTGACCACGGACGCCAGCCTCCTAGGCTGGGGAGCAGTGTACCGGCACCACACTGCTCAAGGACGTTGGACGCCCCAGGAGTCTTCCCTACCCATAAACACCCTGGAACTCCATGCGATCTTCCTCGCGCTCAGAGCGTTCTGCCCTCTGCTAGCAGGTCGTCCGATTCGAGTCCAATCTGACAATGCGACAGCTGTAGCCTATATCAATCGGCAGTGGGGCACCCGCAGCAAAGCGGCTTATCTCGAGGCCCACAAGATCCTCAGCTTGGCCGAATCGACAGGATCAGTGATATCAGCGGTACACATACGGGGGGTAGAGAACTGGGCAGCAGACTTTCTAAGTCGCCAAGGCCTGGCCGCCGGAGAATGGTCTCTCCACCCAGATATGTTTCTACACATCTGCACTCGCTGGGGCACACCAGACGTGGACCTAATGGCCTCAAGGTTGAATGCAAAGGTACCCACGTTCATAGCCAGGTCACGCGACCCGCAGTCCATCGGCGCGGATGCTCTAGTATGCTCCTGGCACCACTTCCGCTGCCTTACATATTTCCACCTCTACCTCTGCTGCCGCGGGTGATCAGGAAGATCAAGGCAGAGGGAGTCCCGGTGATACTGATAGCACCGGACTGGCCCAGGCGCGCCTGGTACACCGAATTAGTAGAAATGCTCACAGACGCACCCTGGCGCCTTCCAGACATCAAAGATTTGCTGACCCAAGGGCCCATTTCCCATCAGAACTCCAGATCCCTGAAGCTGACGGCATGGCCATTGAGACCTGGGTATTAACAAGAGCGGGATTCTCCCCCGCGGTTATTTCCACCATGATCAGCGCCCGAAAGCCTGCTTCATCCCGCATTTACCACCGTACATGGAAAATCTTCCTTTCATGGTGCAGGGAAACTAACGTCCAGCCTATGCCTCTGGCCATCCCCAGAATTCTCGACTTTCTACAGTCTGGCTTGCAAGCGGAGTTGGCTCTCAGTTCCCTTAAAGGGCAGGTCTCAGCGCTCTCAATCTTCTACCAATGCCGCCTGGCTCAAAAACCGCAAGTCAAGACCTTCCTCCAGGGCGTTTCCCATCTAGTTCCCCCGTACAAACGGCCGCTGGACCCATGGGACCTCAACCTCGTTCTGGACGGTCTCCAGAGGTCTCCCTTTGAACCCCTCAAGGAATCCTCCCTTGCTCTTCTGTCCTGGAAGGTAACATTCCTGGTGGCAATTACGTCAATCAGACGGGTTTCGGCGCTAGCAGCACTCTCTTGCTGCGAGCCTTTCCTGATCTTTCACCAGGACAAGGTGGTTCTGCGCCCCCTTCCAGATTTCCTTCCAAAGGTTCTTACCCCGTTTCATTTGAACGAGGACATTGTTCTGCCTTCATTTTGTCCACACCCAGTTCATAGGGTAGAAAGGTCTCTGCATTCGTTAGATCTCGTCAGAGCTCTCAGATATTACATATCCAGGACAGCCCCCTTTAGGAAAACGGACTCTTTGCTCGTCATTCCTGAGGGGCCTAAGAAGGGACAGGCAGCTTCAAAGGCGACTCTGGCTCGCTGGATTCGCTCTGCGATCCAGGAAGTCTACCACCTGCAACTCAAGCCCATTCCTAGTGGGCTACGGGCTCATTCCACTCGAGCAGTTGGCGCTTCGTGGGCCATTCGGCATCAGGCTTCAGTGGAGCAGGTGTGGAAGGCTGCGACCTGGTCTAGCCTACATACTTTTTCAAAGCATTACAGAGTCCATACCCAGGTTTCAACTGAGGCAAATCTGGGTTGGAAAATTCTGCAAACGGCAGTAGAGCACCTCTCTCAGTAGGCGCTCCAGGCTGTCTGGGACTGGTTCTTAGTCCTTGGGTTGTGTTGTCTTCTTTTAATTTTTCCCACCCATGGACTGCTTTAGGACGTCCCATAGTCCTGTGTCCCCCAATGAGGCGTCAGAGAAAAACGGATTTTTGTGTATTCACCGGAAAATCGTTTTCTCTTAGCTATCATTGGGGGACGCAGGACCCACCCTGTTTCCCTGCAGGGCCTTGGTTCTCTCAGTACCTTATTTGGTTTTGACTCTTCTTTTCTCATGTTCCTCTGTTGAGAAGTTTTTTCTTGCTTTTTTCTCCTACTGCTTGTGTACTAAAACTGAGACTGCCTGGCCCGGCCAGGGGGTGTATACTGCAGAGGAGGAGCTATGCTTTTGCATCTACTTAGTATCCTCCTATGGATAGGCAGCATAACACCCATGGTCCTGTGTCCCCCAATGATGGCTAAGAGAAAACTATTTTACGGTGAGTACACAAAAATCCGTTTTTCTACTTTCAGAAAATCCCTTTCCACAGGTGCAGTTTGTTTTTAAAAATCAAATAGCGCTTTACGCCCCCTCACCGGGTCCAGTGTTGTCTTTGCCGCTGCTTCCTATGTCTTTTACTGTCTGCTTCTCTGATGTCATATCGATAGCAGTGCAGCCAATCTGCGAGCTCAGTGGCTTGTGCTGTCAACTCTGTCAGAACCGCTAAGCTCACTTATTGACTACAGCATTTTTCAAGGTGCAGACAATAAGGCCCCTTTCACACATCCGTCTTTTGCTATCAGTCGCAATCCGTCGAATTTTGAAAAAAAAAAAAAAAAATGATTCGGCGACTGATGCTGCAGGATCCGTTTTTTTCTCATTGACTTTTATTAGCGACTGATGGCCTCATGTTTCATCTGTCTTTCGACGGATTCGTCGAAAAAACTGTGTCCGTCGGACGGAGACAACAGACATAGTAACGTTTTTTTGCTACGTCGAAAAAACGGATCGCGATGGATCTGTCGCCACCCGTTGTTTGGTAAAGTAGAAGCCTATGGGCGCAGAATCTGTCGTCATCCATCATATGACGGAATCCAGCGACTGAGTCTGTTTTTTTCAAACTGAGCATGCTCAGTATCACAACGGATCCGTCGAAAAACTGAAGAAACAGATGGAAAAAAACTGATGCGACTGATCCATTTTTTTTGACTGATCTGTTGCATCAGTTTTTCCAACGGATTGTGACTAAGGCTAAGTTCACATTTCCGCTAAAATCTATCAGTCACAATCCGCTGCTCTTGTAAACAGCGGAATCCGTTTAGCGGATTCCGCTGCTCCCATAGACTTGTATGAGCAGCGGATTGTGACTGATGATGCTGCGTTGCACCCTCCGCCCGACTGATCAGTCGTGGAACGACTGACCGCCGGGCGGGAGGAACGCAGCATGTAACGTTTTTTGAGCAGCGAGATCCGTCGGATTTCGCTGCGCATGCTCTCTGGCTCCCTGCACACGTCACCAGCTTTGGTTGGTTACCCGATATTTACCCTGGTTACGGTGCAAGGAGCCAGCGCTAAGCGGTGTAGGCCCGTAACCAAGGTAAATATCGGGTAACCAAGGTAAACATCGGGTGCTTTGCTGTTACCCGATATTTAGGCTGGTTACGTGTGCAGGGAGGCCGACACTTCCCCGCTCGGCCCCGCCCCCTCCCGCACTCCGCACATGTATGTACACACACACACACACACACCTGTCCCCAGCCATGCAGACAAGCACTGCCACTGACACCCTCGTCTGGCCCCGCCCCCTGCTCGGCTCCGCCCCCTCCCGCACTTTGCATGTGCACACACACATACATACATACATACATACATACATACATACATACATACATACATGCACATACACACACTCACTCACACATACACTCACCTGTCCCCAGCCATGCAGACCGCAGCACTTCTACTGACATCCTCAGCGCCTGGCCCCGCCCCCCGCTCGGCTCCGCCCCCTCCCGCACTTTGCATGTGCACATACATACATACATACATACATACATACATACATACATACATACATACATACATACATACATACATACATACATACATACATACATACATACACTCACTCACTCACAGATACACTCACCTGTCCCCAGCCATGCAGACCGCAGCACTTCCACTGACATCCTCAGCGCCTGGCCCCGCCCCCCGCTCGGCTCTGCCCCAGAACTCCGCCCCCCGCACACAACGGAATCCGACAAAGAATTCTGTTCTTTGTCATCCGTTGTACAGCGTTGAACAGCGCATCAGTCACATGCGTCAAGCGACGCATGTGACTGATACAAATCAACGGAAATGTGAACTTAGCCTAAAGGCAAAAAACTGATATGTGAAAGGGGCCTAAGAGATCCAGGTTGCATCTGCGAAGATTCAGCACTAGACCGGGCCAGGGAGAGTAAAGAAATTTTTTCTGCACGTGCAGAAAGGGGTTTTCTGAAAGTGAAAAACTTTCTGCAATTTTCATGTCATGGATTTTTTTTTTTTTTTTTTACTTATTAATTTCTTTGTAGACTTAGGGACAGTTTGACACTTTGAGATTGAGATGAAGTAACTGTTATGAAATCCATGGAAAACCTACCATATTGCCCAATGACGATGTGACATACTGTAGCTAATGGTTACATTTAGATTTTTGTGCATTCTTTCATACAAACTGCTTGTCCACAAATTGTAGATTTAAAGGTTTGGTCCTGTTATAAACATTTATTACCTATTGACTAGGTGATAAATTGTGGGTGTTGGGGGAACCATACCCTGCCCCCCTAAGGCTAGGTTCACATTTCCGTCAATTTGTATCAGTCACAATCCGCGGCTCTGGTAAACGACGAAATCCATTTGGCGGATTCTGTTGTTTCCCATAGACTTGTATGAGTGGCGGATTGCAACTGATGACCTTACGTTGCATCCGCTGCGCAGCACATCAGTCGTTTTTGAACTGACCGCCGGGCGGAAACAACGCAGAATGTAACGTTATTTGGGTCGGCAATATTAACGCACTGCGCAGGAATCCGTCACAATCCGTCAAGCTTGTAATGTTTGTCTATAGCGCTGGATTCCGTCATGCTCTACTGAGCGCATGTTTGGCACACCCACTGGGCTGTCCCAAACACAAATGGATCGTGACGGATCTGTCAAAAAACGGACGCATAGCGGATGTAATGGACGCGACGGATCCGTTTTTTCACAGGATTCCTGTGAACGGAATCCTGTGAAATAACACATCCGTTGCGTTGGTTGACATCTAAAAAACTATGGATCCGTCGCTCACTCGCAATAACGAACCTGATTGATTTAAAACAACGGAAATGTGAACCTAGCCTAAGCCACAAGGTTGCGGCATGTTGTCTTATTCCTACAAAGTTGCTAAGGCTGTGAGCTCCCCCCCCCCCCCCCCCCCCAACGATCTGGCATTTCTCACCTTTCCAGGACTAGCATATCCCTTTAACTGGGAATGCTAAGTAAACATAAACTAAAAGCCGATTCCAAAAAAGGTAGAAGTCACAGGGCACTCAGCCTTCAGTCCAAGATTTATTGTTCAAAACAAAGTAACATGAACAAGTTACAGCTAGGGAGGGGGAGCGGTGGGGGAGAGCTCAATGGACGAAGCCCGTTTCACGCAGACTAAGCGCTTCTGTGGGTCCACATGAAGTGGAGCCGTAGAAGCGCCTAGTTGGCGTGAAACTGCCTTTGTCCGTTGAGCTCTCCCCCCTCCGCTCCCCCTGCCTTGCTGTAACTTGTTCATGTTACCTTGTTTTGAACAATAAATCTTGGACTGAAGGCTGAGTACCCTGTGATTTGTACCTTTTTTTGGAATCTGCCTCTACTCCTGGGAGTACACACGGAGTGAGCACAACCCGTCCCAGCAACACACAGACTCCACAGGACCTCTGTAAGTACACCTCCTCCTGTTTGCAGTGTGGTGCCGCCATCTAGTGCATTTTCTTTTTTCCTTGCTGAATGAAATGATAAACTAAAAGCCTCCTCTTAAATGCACATGGTGAAATCTTACTGTTGGTTTTTCTTAGTGTTTCAGTGTATACTTTCTAGATGTCCATCTTAATGTTTTGCATTCTGTTTTACAGCTGTGATTCCAATTCTGTTTGCAGTTCTCATCCTGGCCATTCTTCATTTGGGGCTTTCCAGGACGCTGGTTTTGAACCCGATGATTTTCCAGGTATTTTGCATGTAACTGACTGCCTATGGAAGATAGCCATATGAAGTAGTATGTGACCTGAAGGTTGCTGTCATAATTATTACAGTTGTCAGTGTAAATTTGTTTCCTAATTCACATATCCTCATGAATGCTTTACTGTTTTCCTGAATTTAGTTTGCAGAACGTACACTCTTACCTCAAGCCCATCTCCATTCTCGTCATCTTCCCCTGAAAACGTGGAAGACTCTGGTTTGGATTCGCCATTCCATCCGTTTTCTGGCCCTTCACCGGATTCTAGGCCATGGACTCCTCGAGATGAGGGTTCCACTGGTGACTCTGTTTTGGTGACGCCTTCCTTTGCTGACTCTCCATCTGATCTGACCTCATCGCGCTCGGCAGGGCAGCAGCTTTCAGAAAGAAGAGATACCTGGGAACACAAAGTAACTGCTCCTAGTCCTCCGCTACCCAGCTGTACAACCGGAGCTACAGAGCTATTCTCTCCCAATCATGGTTTGTAATTTATTACATGACTAATGTATATTTAAAAAAATAACTCTACTAGAATTGCTTATAAATTATATATTTAGGTTGTGACTTTTTTTTTTTGGTATAAGAAAAGGATTAAACCCATTATCTTATTTTCTTTCAAATAAATCTAGTATGGTAATTTTATGCCTGAAGTTCTTCAGCTTTTTTAATTTAAGAAACATAAAGACTTTACACAATTGAATATAAGGTTGCTTTCACACAAATTTTTGCAGAAACATCCTAGAATTTTTGAGCCAAATCCAGAAGTGGATTTAACATGACTAGTAAATATAAAATACTACTTGCTGGATTTTTAGCTTTGGCTTAAACAATTGCATTTTTCCAAAAAATAGTTGCATTTGTAAGTACAGTATAGTAAACTGTTTTATATCTTATGTTTCCAGATTCCTGGGGCATCTCTTCTGGACTTCATAATAATGTGTGTTTACGTAGTGAATCCACTTATGCAACTTCCCGTACACAAAGAAGCAATAACTTTGTAAGTATTAAATTGTAAGTAAAATTTAAAATTTGTCCAGCAGTAACACGTTATGACCTCAGCATGCTCCTAGTTTTGCCTTTAACAAAACATTAAAGCAAGTTTTGAGTTATTAATAGTTAACCCCTTCACGACCATGGACGGATCTATCCGTCATGGAGCGTGTCCCATTAAGCCCCGCCCCCTGCCGCGGGCAGGTGGCGGCAATCTGCGCACATATCAGCTGTTTTAAACAGCTGACGTGTGCCTGCATGTTACGAGTGGAATCACATTCCACCCGTAACATCAACCCCTTACATCTTGCTGCCAAAATCTGGCAGCGAGATGTATATACGCGCCGTGAAGATTTTCACTTACCGCCGCCCCCACTGGAAGTCACGTGGGTGATCACGTGACTTTCAGTGGTTGCTATGGTAGCACAGGGTCATGTGATGACGCCTGCAGCTATGACGTTTCACTTTCGTTTTCACCGGGCCAGTGAAGCAGGGATTGACTGTATTTGCGGTTTACAGCTGTATAGCTGTGATCAGCAGATAGATCAGAGCGATTGGATTGCTGATCGCTATAGCCCCCCTAGGGGGACTAGTAAAATAAAAAAAAAAGAGTTAAAAAAAGTTTTAAAAAATAAAAAAAAACCTAAAGGTTCAAATCACCCCCCTTTCCCCCCATTGAAAATTAAAGGGTTAAAAAAATAATAAATATACACATATTTGGTATCGCTGCGTTCAGAAATGCCCGATCTATCAAAATATAAAATCAATTAATCTGATTGGTAAACTGCGTAGTGGTAAAAAAATTCCAAACGCCAAAATTACGTTTTTTGGTCGCCGCAAGTTTTACGCAAAATGCAATAACAGGCGATCAAAACGTAGCATCTGCGCAACAATGGTACCATTAGAAACATCAGCTCGAGGCGCAAAAAATAAGCCGTCACTAAGCCATAGATCCCAAAAAATGAGAACTCTACGGGTTTCGGAAAATGGCGCAAAACGTACGCCACTTATTGGACAATCTTGTGAATTTTTTTTAACCCCTTAGATACAAGTAAACCTATACATGTTTGGTGTCTACAAACTCGCACCGACCTCAAGCATCATACCCACATATCAGGTTTACCATATAGTGAACACTGTGAATAAAACATCCCAAAAACTATTGTGCCATCACACTTTTTTTGCAGTTTTTCCACACTTGGAATTTTTTTGCTATTTTCCAGTACACCATATGGTAAAACTTATGATTTCATTTAAAAGTACAACTTGTCCCGCAAAAAACAAGCCCTCATATGGCAAGATTGACGGAAAAATAAAAAAGTTACGGCTCTCGGAAGAAGGGGAGCAAAAAACAAAAACGCAAAAGCGGAAAGTGCCCTGGGGCGGAAAGAGTTAAAGTGAACTCCTGTCAGGAACTTTAGGCTGCGTGCCCACAATGAGTTTTTGAGCGTTCATACGGAAAATGGTGATACGGTATGGCTCAAAGTAGAGAGAAGCGTCAGACAAGAATGCATGCTGTCGCCAGTCATTCTCAATTTATATGCAGAAGCTCTGTTCAGGAAGAATTTGTGTTATTTCATGTTTGCATGCCTAGGACTAAGGGTGCATGTCCACTATCAGTGTTTGCAGCGTTTTGGACTCTGCATGCTTCAGATGCGTCAAAAGCACTGCGTTGTACAGTACAAACATAGTAGATGGGATTCCTAAAAATCCCGTGGCCACTGTGCTTGTTTTTTCCACAGCAAACACTGACCTGCTGTGCGTCTTTCCAGACAGCAGCATGTCAATGGTTTGCTGCGGAATTGCATGGGTCCTCCGTAGGGAGAACACAAGCGTAAGACCGCAGCGCAGTGAACCCTGATCGTGGGTACAAGCAGCTGCAGTCTCCTGCGTTCTCCTGCGGAGGAGACTCGCGGCCCCGCAGGTCAGGACCCGCTGCGTCCAGGACACAGGGAGTCCTGATCGTGGGCACATACGCTAAGGATTGTTAACTGAAACACGTAAGGCAGGGTTGAGAGTCCGGAATATGCATTGTATTTATTTTTAATGCTTCAATAAAGGAAAAATCATTTTTACCGAAAAATGGTATGCTGGATCTGTTCATCTCTGTTTGCATTGCATAATGGATGCCAGCCACAACGACCCGGGCATATGTAGATCTATTTTGTAATAAGCGGTGAGCGGCTTTCCTTCCATCTTTTGTTCATGCATTTTCAGTCATTTTCAAGACTGAACTTGCCAAAAATGAAGGAATCAAAATCACTGGACTAATCCTCAACAATCTTAAATAAGCAGACAATACAAGATTGATGGCACAGACCTCAGAAAAAATGGAGTCAAAATCCATATTACTCATAAATAATTTTATTAGATAATTTTTCTTCATCGTTCCTTATGGGAGACCCAGACCATGGGTGTATAGCTTCTGCCTCCGGAGGACACACAAAGTACTACACTCAAACGTGTAGCTCCTCCCTCCGGGCTATATACACCCCCTGGATGAGAATCTAACCAGTTCAATGCTTTGTGTTTCAGGAGGTCACACACACATGCATTTTCTGATTTTTAATTTTTAAGATTTTTGATTCAAAGATATGGAAGAAAAGCGGGTCCAGTCTGGACTCCCGGCATGTCCCTTCTCACCCCACTGTGTCGGCGGTGCTGTTAAGGTTGACTTTACAAGGCTGGAGCCTTCACATGCCGCGCTCCTTCACCATCCCTCGGGCTCTGGCTTGAAGTGGGAGCCATCTCGGTCCTCTCTGCTTTGCAGTAGACCGGTCTCCATCCGCAGCCCTGTCAGGTTCCTGCCGGACGGAGCGTTTACCCTCTTCCCAGGGACTTGGCCCTGCGTCTCAAAAGCTAAGTATTGAGACGTTTTTCAGGGGTCCCGGGTACATTTATTGTGGGGAGAGTGTGTTTGGTAACTCTGCTGTGTTTTCCGGCCGGCTCTCTAGGTTTTTCCTGAGAACCGCGCCGAGGGTGCCTGCTCGTCGGCCGCATGTAAAAATCTAGGCCCCGGCTTCAGTCGCGGCCTAGTTTCGGTTTCATTCCCTCTGCATGTCAGTTTTTGCAGGGGAGCAGGCGGCGCCGCCCACCGGCCATTCAGCAGAGGGGAGGACACTCCTCTCTGAGGAGATGTTTCCCTCCCTGTATCTCTCCTTGGCCCTCCGGATTCCCGCTCTTTGGCTAATCCCCGCCCCCCCCCTCACTCCAGCGCCATTTTCTCAGCGTTCCACACTGATCGTCGCCGGCTGCTGCAGCTACTGCATACAACTGGGGGTCTGAGCTGTGGAATCCGGAGGGCACACAAAAAGCTGTCTGGTAAGCCACAACCTCTGGTTGTGGGCTTTATTATACACTCTCAGGGAGAGCATTCTATAGGAGTGTATTGTTTACTGCAGAGCCTCCACCTCAGCAGCATGTCTCTCACTAGGAGCAAGGCTGCAAAGCTGTACGCTATATGCACTGCATGTAAGCTCATATTGCCTGAACCGAGCACATACCCACATTGTGATGCCTGTTCTAACATGGTGGTGCCTCAGCCTGGAGCCTCCTCAGGGGTCCCCCCGGCCGCTCCGGCCCCGGTGGCTGAACCCCTGGCTTGGGTAGCATTTTTTTCCAGTGCTATTTCACAGTCTTTTGCCGACTCTATGGGACAGCTGTCCCGAACTCTGCTGACCATGCATCAGCCCCCTCAGGGTGCCTCTGCTGCTCCGAGCTCTGCAGAGCTCTCAGAACATGTTTTAGGACCCCGTCCCCCTAAACGGAGACGCAGGGACCCTTCTCCTTCCTCGTCCCACGGCTCTGATTCACGAGCTGAGGTGCAGGGCGAGGAGGATACTTTTACTGTGGGCTCAGACGCTACCTCTATGTACCCCATTGACCAGGGTGATGCGGATGTTAGTGATTTGATTGCATCCATTAACTCCGTACTGAACCTTAATCCACCAGTGTCAGAGGAACAAGCCTCTCTGGTAGAGGTTCACGAGTTTACCTCCCCTAAGAGAGCTAGGAGTACGTTTTTTAACCACTCCAGCTTTCAGGCCACTGTTACCAAACCCAGGGCCTGTCCTGACAAACGCTTTCCAAAGCGCAGTTCTGATGACCGTTTTCCCTTTCCACCTGAGGTGGTTAAGGAGTGGGCTCAGTCCCCAAAGGTGGACCCTCCGGTGTCTAGAATCTCAGCCCGGACAGTCGTTTCTGTGGCCGATGGCACCTCTCTTAAGGATCCCACTGACCGCCAGGTTGACCTTCTGGCCAAATCTGTGTATGAGGCGGCGGGAGCCTCGTTCTCCCCGTCTTTTGCAGCAGTGTGGGCTCTTAAGGCAGTCTCTGCCTATCTGGCGGAGATACATTCCCTCGCCGGGGACTCTATACCCGAGATGGTTGCCTTAACTTCCCAGGCTTCGGCTTTTTCATCCTACGCCATGTCTGCCATTCTAGAGGCTTCTCACCGCACGGCGGTGGCTTCCGCTAATTCTCTCGCGATCCGCAGGATCTTGTGGCTTCGAGAGTGGAAAGCAGACGCTTCTTCTAAGAAGTTCCTTGCTGGACTCCCCTTTGCTAGGTCCCGGCTGTTCGGCGAACAACTTGATGAAATTATCAAGGAAGCTACTGGCGGGAAGAGTACTTCCTTGCCACAAATTAAAACCAGGAAACCTGTCCAGGGCAGGAACCAGTCGAGGTTTCGTTCCTTTTGTTCCTCTAACTGGTCATCCTCTAAGCCCTCAGCTTCGTCCACTACCTCAGCCAAGGATCGTAAACCAAACTGGCGCGCGAAGCCGCGTCCTCAGAAGAGCGGAGGAGCCGCTGCCACCAAGGCAGCCTCCTCTTGACTATCTGGCCGAGCCAGCAACGTCCTTGGTCGGTGGCAGGCTCTCCCACTTTGGCGACGTGTGGTTTCAACACGTCTCCGACCAGTGGGTGCGGGATATCATCTCCCACGGCTACAGGATAGAATTTTCTTCCAGCCCGCCAAACAGATTTTTTCTGTCCGCTCCCCCCTGCTCCAAGGCCGCCGCCTTCTCTCAGGCCGTGGCATCCTTGCAGGCCAACGGAGTAATTGTACCGGTTCCCGCCCGGGAACGGTTCAGAGGTTTCTACTCAAACCTCTTCCTAGTCCCCAAGAAGGACGGTTCCTTCCGGCCCATCCTGGATCTCAAGCTTCTCAACAAGCATGTTCAGGTGCGGCACTTTCGCATGGAATCTCTGAGATCGGTCATTGCTTCAATGACCCAAGGAGATTTTCTAGCATCCATCGACATCAGAGATGCCTATCTGCATGTGCCTATTGCGGTTTCACACCAGCGTTGGCTACGCTTTGCAATAGGAGAGGAACATTTCCAATTCGTGGCTCTCCCCTTCGGGTTAGCCACGGCCCCTCGTGTTTTCACCAAGGTCATGGCAGCAGTGGTAGCGGTCCTGCATCTCCAGGGGTTGGCAGTGATTCCTTACCTGGACGACCTGCTTGTCAAGGCCTCATCCAGTGCAGACTGTCAGCGGAGTGTCTCGCTCACTCTCACCACGCTTGTCCAATTCGGGTGGCTTGTCAATCTACCCAAGTCCACTCTGACCCCGACCCAGGAACTTACGTACCTAGGGATGAAATTCGAGACCCTGCCGGCACTTGTGAAGCTGCCCTTAGTCAAACAGCAGTCCCTTCATCTGGCGGTGCGCTCTCTGCTGAGGCCCCGCCGTCATTCCATCAGGCACCTCATGCAGGTGCTGGGTCAGATGGTGGCGTCAATGGAAGCGGTTCCCTTTGCGCAGTTCCATCTGCGTCCCCTGCAGCTGGACATTCTCCGCTGTTGGGATAAGCGGACCTCTTCCTTGCACAAGCTAGTGGCTCTGTCGCCGCAGACCAGGAGCTCTCTTCAGTGGTGGCTTCAGCCCCTCTCTCTGTCTCAGGGACGCTCCTTCCTGACTCCGTCCTGGGTGATCCTCACCACGGATGCCAGCCTCTCCGGCTGGGGAGCAGTATTTCTCCACCACCGAGCACAGGGCACTTGGACTCCGTCCGAATCAGCCCTCTCGATCAATGTGCTGGAAATCAGGGCTGTGCTTCTGGCTCTCGTAGCTTTTCACCACCTGTTGGCGGGCAAGCACATTCGAGTCCAGTCGGACAACGCGACAGCGGTTGCCTACATCAATCACCAGGGCGGGACTCGCAGCCGCCTGGCGATGTTGGAGGTTCAACGCATCCTTCAGTGGACGGAGGACTCCAAGTCCACCATATCCGCAGTCCACATCCCAGGCGTGGAAAACTGGGAAGCCGATTATCTCAGCCGTCAAACCGTGCACGGCGGCGAGTGGGCCCTGCATCCGGCAGTGTTCAAGTCAATCTGCCGCAGGTGGGGAACTCCGGAAGTGGATCTGATGGCGTCCTGGCACAACAACAAGGTTCCGGTTTACGTGGCTCGCTCCCACGATCCTCAGGCCTTCGCAGTGGACGTGCTGGTTCAAGATTGGTCCCAGTTCCGTCTGGCCTATGTGTTTCCCCCTCTAGCGCTCTTGCCCAGGGTTCTGCGCAAGATCAGAATGGAGGGCCGTCGAGTCATAATCATTGCTCCAGACTGGCCCAGGCGAGCTTGGTACCCAGACCTGCTCCGTCTGTCCGTAGAAATGCCGTGGCATCTCCCGGACCGCCCAGACCTTCTCTCTCAAGGTCCGTTTTTCCGCCAGAATTCTGCGGGTCTCAGATTGACGGCGTGGCTCTTGAGTCCTGGATCCTGATGGCTTCAGGCATTCCTTCTGAGGTCATCTCCACTATGACTCAGGCTCGGAAGTCTTCCTCGGCCAAGATTTACCACAGGACTTGGAAGATTTTCCTGTCCTGGTGTCGCTCTTCCGGTCATGCTCCTTGGCCGTTCTCCTTACCGACCATCCTGTCTTTTCTACAGTCCGGTCTGCAGCTAGGACTGTCCCTCAATTCCCTCAAGGGACAGGTGTCGGCTCTGTCTGTATTATTCCAGCGGCGTATCGCCCGACTGGCTCAGGTGCGCACCTTCATGCAAGGCGCATCTCACATCATTCCACCTTACCGGCGGCCTTTGGATCCCTGGGACCTTAATCTGGTCCTCACGGCCTTACAGAAACCCCCCTTTGAGCCTCTTAGGGAGGTTCCCTTGTTTAGACTTTCACAGAAAGTGGTTTTTCTAGTAGCCAGAACTTCTCTCAGGAGAGTCTCTGATTTGGCTGCGCTCTCTTCGGAGTCACCTTTTTTGGTGTTTCACCAAGACAAGGTGGTTCTCCGTCCGACTCCGGATTTTCTCCCTAAGGTGGTGTCTTCTTTCCACCTTAACCAGGACATTTCGCTGCCTTCCCTTTGTCCGGCCCCTGTGCATCGCTTTGAGAAGGCATTGCATACCTTGGATTTGGTGCGGGCGCTCCGAATCTGTGTCGCGCACCGCCGCTTTTAGGCGGTGCACCACACTTTTTGTGCTAACCACGGGTCAGCGCAAGGGTCTCTCGGCTTCTAAACCGACCCTAGCTCGTTGGATTAGGTCGGCCATCTCCGATGCCTACCAGTGTTCTCAGGTGCCCCCTCCGCCAGGGATTAAGGCGCACTCGACCAGAGCTGTCGGTGCCTCCTGGACTTTCAGGCACCAGTCTACGGCTCAGCAGGTTTGTCAGGCTGCCACCTGGTCTAGTCTGCACACCTTTTCGAAGCACTACCAAGTGCATGCTCATGCTTCGGCAGATGCGAGCTTGGGCAGACGCATCCTTCAGGCGGCTGTCGCCCATTTGTGAAGTTAGGTTTTGCCTACTTCTCAGTTTGGTTTATTTCCCACCCATGGACTGCTTTGAGACGTCCCATGGTCTGGGTCTCCCATAAGGAACGATGAAGAAAAAGAGAATTTTGTTTACTTACCGTAAATTCTTTTTCTTATAGTTCCGACATGGGAGACCCAGCACCCTCCCTGTTGCCTGTTGGCAGTTCTTGTTCCGTGTGTTTCACCGGCTGTTGTTGTAGACAGAGGTTCCGTTTTTCCGAGTTTTACTCTGTCTCTACTTATGGGTGGATGTCCTCCTTCAGCTTTTGCACTAAACTGGTTAGATTCTCATCCAGGGGGTGTATATAGCCCGGAGGGAGGAGCTACACGTTTGAGTGTAGTACTTTGTGTGTCCTCCGGAGGCAGAAGCTATACACCCATGGTCTGGGTCTCCCATGTCGGAACTATAAGAAAAAGAATTTACGGTAAGTAAACAAAATTCTCTTTTTTTTAAAAAGTGTGTGTGTGTGTGTGTGTATATGTGTGTATGTATGTATGTGTGTATATATATATATATATATATGTATGTGTGTGTATGTATGTATATATGTGTATATATATATATATATATATATATATATATATATATATATATATATATATATATAAAAAAAATTAATATTTATGACAAGGTTAAGGGGGATATAAAGTGCAGAAAGAAATTGTATACAGAGCCTAGAGGACACGGTACGGATGAGGCATAAAGTATGGATCAGGGAACTTTAAGATGGCACCAAGCATAGATGGAATGAAGGACTTATGGAGTGCCAAGATGGAGAGCTTAGACATGGGTCTCCTACTCCAATACAAAGACAGAAATTGACTACTGCCAGGTTTGACCAGGACACATTTGAGATGGTTGGCGACAAACTGTAAGTTGTAAACAACTTCAATCTACTCTGATCTTTGAGCAGTCAAGATGCAGCAATGACACCAGAAGTCAATAGGATAATAGCTGTGGGAAAATCAACAATGAAGTCACTGGACAAGGTCCTCAAATAGGGGACCATTTCACTGGTGATGAAAACACAGCTCACACATAGTCTGGTCTTTTCTGTAGTAACATGGACGTGAAACTTGGAAGATAAAGAAAGACTGAAGAAAAATGAATGCCTTTTGAAATGTGGTGCTGGAGAAAGATGTTATCAATACCGTGGCTGGTAATAAGATTAAATAATCAAATTTGGAACAAATCAAGTCAGACCTGTCACTCGAAGCAAAAATCACCAAGCTACGACTTGCCTACTTTGCGCTCGTCATATTATGTGTCTAATCACTGGGGAAGGACATCATGATCAAAAAAATTGAAGGAAGAAGGCAAAGAGGAAGACTAGCAATCTGATGGCTTGATACTATCAATATAACGGTGAGAAGACCGCGGTGGACCAATCTAACTTGCACAAGATTGATCTTTCAACAGAGCGTTCATCCATCCAGTCGCCATGGCCCAATTAGGGCTGAAGGCCGTTAAAAAAAAAAAAAAAAAAACGTTTTCACTGAGCAAAAAATTCAGTTCCATGTGCACGTTTTATGTGCAGATTTTCCTAAGGGGCACTGCACACTACGACATCGCAGGTGCGATGTCGGTGGGGTCAAATTGAAAGTGACGCACATCCGGCGTCGCAGGCGATATCTTAGTGTGTAAAGCCTTTTTGATACGATTAACTAGCACAAAATCGTCAATTGTAGCGTCGGTTATTTCCATAATTTGGCAATGACCGATGTTACGATGTTGTTCCTCGTTCCAGTGGCAGCACACATCGCTGTGTATGAAGCCGCAGGAGCGAGGAACATTTCCTACCTGCGTCCTGCGGCTCACGCCAGCTATGCGGAAGGAAGGAGGTGGGTGGGATGTTTACGTCCCGCTCATCTCCGCCAATCCGCTTCTATTGGCCGCCTGCCGTGTGACGTCGCTATGACGCCGCACGACCCGCCCCCTTAATAAGGAGGCGGGTCGCCGGCCAGAGCGACGTCACAGGGCAGGTGAGTGCACGTGAAGCTGGCGTAGCGATAATGTTCTAGCATCGGCTAGCAATGTCGTAGTGTGCAAAGTACCCCTTAGTGTTGCATTGGAAGCAGATAATCCACAGAAAGGAAAAACTCCTATGCTTTTTAGTGCATTTCTGCTGTGTAATTGCATGTAATCCACATAACTATACTAGGGAGTATCAAAAACAAAGCCGCTTTTTAAAGCATGACACACCAAAAAGAGACACATAACTGCAGTGATAAATTTGCATGTAAAAACAAAATAAAAAATAATGCAATCAAATAACATGAGTCACCTAACAGGTGCAGAAATGCTGTAGAAATTCGTCACCCTCACAAGCTCCTTGTGGGAATGTAGCCTTAGAGATGCTAAACTAAATACATAACTGGGATGGGTGGGAAAAGCTGAGCTAAATCATGCCTCTCTGACTGCAAATGAATGGGAACAAAAAGACAGGACTGAATATGGGAAAGAACGCAGTGTGTAAGGGCAATTATACCCAACTTTCTGAGTCTCTAGAGAGAGTGTAAACTTTGTTCAGTAAAGATGTAATCCAAGCGGCTTGAAAGTTACAGTAGTCTGAAACCTCTGTCCAGTATATCTGTCAGGGATCCCCAAGTTGTGGCTTGTGGGACAATGATGTGAGGCTCAAAGCTGTCTGCTAGCTTAGTACATTATAACCAGGTCTAGGAAACCGCTATGGCCGTTTCACACATCTGGCTTTTCGACGGATTCGGCGCACTCCAGTACAGTGTATACAGTACAATGGCAGCGCAACAAGCTCCGGTCACATGCTGTCATGTGACCGGAGCATGTGACCCGGAAGTTGTTGCGCTGCCATTGTACTGGATCACACTGTACTGGAGTGCGCCGGATCTGGCAATCCGCCAAAAAGCCGGATGTGTGAAACTAGCCTATGAAGAGAAGGTCTCAAGACACAGAAGAGCAGATCTGGAAACACAGATTTCTTTATCGTTCCTATGGGAGACCCAGACATTGGGTGTATAGCTTCTGCCTCCGGAGGACACACAAAGTACTACACTAAAAAGTGTAGCTCCTCCCTCTGAGCTTATACACCCCCTGGAGAACCAGATCTAACCAGTTTATCGCTTTGTGTTCAGGAGGTCATACATCCACACATGCATTCTCATCTGATTTTTCATTTTTGGAAAGAGTTTGAAGAAAAGCGGGTCCAAGCCTGGACCCCCGGCATGTCCCTTCTCACCCCACTGTGTCGGCGGTGCTGTTAAGGTTGATTCCCAGGCTGGAGCCTTACATGCCGTGCTCCTTCACCATCCCTCCGGGGCTCTGGCTTGAAGTGGGAGCCAGCACGGTTCTCCATGCTTGGCATGAGACCGGTCTCCATCCGCAGCCCTTCAGGACCCTGCTGGACCGGAGCACTCATCCCTCAGGGACTTGGAACCCTGCGTCTCAGCAAGCTAAGTACCTGAGACGGTTATATATGGGGTTCCCTTTTACTTGATTGTTGTGGGAGAGTGTGCTGAGTGATTTTTCTGACATTTCCGACGGGTTCTCTGGCTGTCGCCTGAGAAACCGCGCCGATGGTGCTTGCGCGTCGGCCGCACTGCTCAAATTTAGGCCCCGGCTTCGCCGGAGGCCTACTTTCGGTTTCACTGCCCTCGCATGTCAATCATGCAGAGGTATAGCGCGGCTCCGCCCAGCGGCCGTTCTACAAAGGGGAGAGACACTCCTCACTGAGTACATGTCTCCTCCCCTGTGAATCTCTTTGGCCCTCCAGATCCCGCTCTGAGTGAGTCCCGCCCCCTCTCTTCACTCCGGTGGCCATTTTCTTAGCGTTTTTCCCTGCGATCACCACTGGTCTGCAGCATCCCTGCTGAGGTGCTTGGGAGTCCGGGCTTCGGGATCTGGAGGGCACACAAACCGCTCCAGCGGTCTGGTAAGCCACAACCTCTGGTTGTGGACCTTCTGTATATACTCTCTGGGGGTCATTCTGGCAGAGCCCTCACTCCAGCAGCATGTCACACACGAGGAGCAAGGCTCCAAAGCTGTTTTCAGTATGCACTGCATGTAGGCTCCTACTGCCGGAACCAAGCACCTATCCACATTGTGATGCCTGCTCTAACCTGACGTTGCCTCAGCCTGAAATCGCACCCCCAGGGGTCTCTCTGGCTGCCCCGGCTCCTGTGGGTGAACCCCCGGCTTGGGTAGAATCCTTAACCAGGTCTATCTCCCAGTCTTTTGCTGACTCCATGGGACATCTGTCCAGGACTTCACAGGGTGCCTCTGCTGCTAGGTCTCTCTCAGGACCGGAGCTCACAGAGGATTCATCATCTGGTCCCAGGCCCCGTCCTTCTAAAAAGAGACGCAGGGCTCCCTCTCCTTCGTCCCGCGGCTCGGTTTCAGAAGCTGACTCGCAGGATGAGGAGCATGCCTTTACTGGGGGCTCGGAGACTGCCTCCATGTGCCCCATTGGTCTGTCCGAAAGTGACTCAGATGTTAGTGATTTGATTGCGTCCATTAATTCTGTACTGGATCTCAATCCGCCAGTATCAGAGGAGCAACCCTCTCTGGCAGAAAAGCACCAGTTTACCTCGCCTAAGAGGACAAAGAGTGTGTTCTTTAACCACTCCAGTTTTCAGGCCGCTGTGACCAAGCCCAGGGCCTGCCCTGACAAACGCTTCCCTAAGCGTGGTTCTGATGACCGTTTTCCCTTTCCACCTGAGGTGGTCAAGGAGTGGGCTCATTCGCCAAAGGTAGACCCCCCGGTGTCTAGACTCTCAGCCCGGACCGTTGTCAGTGGCTGATGGCACCTCGCTTAAGGATTCCACTGACCGCCAGGTTGATCTTCTGGCCAAATCCGTATATGAGGCGGCAGGGGCCTCGTTCGCCCCGACTTTTGCAGCAGTGTGGGCTCTCAAAGCCATCTCTGCTTCCCTAGAGGAGATGCATTCCCTCACTAAGGAATCTATGCCTGAGATGGTTGCCTTAACTTCCCAAGCTTCGGCTTTTTCATCCTATGCCATGTCTGCTATGCTGGAGGCTTCTCACCGCACTGCGGTGGCTTCGGCTAATTCCCTCGCTATCCGCAGGATCTTGTGGCTTCGAGAGTGGAAGGCAGATGCTTCTTCTAAGAAGTACCTTGCGGGGCTCCCTTTTGCTGGGTCCCGGCTGTTCGGAGAACAGCTGGATGAAATTATTAAGGAAGCTACTGGCGGGAAGAGTACTTCCATACCACAAACCAACACCAAGAAACCTGTCCAGGGTAGGAATCAGTCGAGGTTTCGTTCCTTTCGTTCCTTCAACTGGTCGTCCTCTAAGCCCTCAGCCTCGTCCACTAACACTGCCAAGGACCAAAAATCCAGCTGGCGCACAAAAGCGCGTCCACAGAAGACCGCAGGTGCTGCTGCCACTAAGGCAGCCTCCTCTTGACTATCTGTCCGCGCCAGCAACGTCCTTAGTCGGTGGCAGGCTCTCCCCACTTTGGCGACGTGTGGTTTCAACACGTCTCCGATCAGTGGGTGCGGGATATCCTCTCCCACGGCTACAGGATAGAATTCTCTTCCAGCCCGCCAAACAGATTTTTTCTGACAACTCCCCCCTGCTCCAAAGCCGCCGCCTTCTCTCAGGCCGTGGCATCCTTGCAGGCCAACGGAGTAATTGTACCGGTTCCCGCCCGGGAACGGTTCAGAGGTTTCTACTCAAATCTCTTCCTAGTCCCCAAAAAGGACGGTTCCTTCCGGCCCATCCTGGATCTCAAGCTTCTCAACAAGCATGTTCAGGTGCGGCATTTTCGCATGGAGTCTCTGCGGTCAGTCATTGCATCAATGACCCAAGGGGATTTCCTGGCATCCATCGACATCAGAGATGCCTATCTGCATGTGCCAATTGCAGTTTCACACCAGCGTTGGCTACGTTTTGCAATCTGAGAGGAACATTTCCAATTTGTGGCTCTCCCCTTCGGGTTAGCCACGGCCCCTCGAGTATTCACCAAGGTCATGGCAGCAGTGGTTGCGGTTCTGCACCTACAGGGGTTGGTAGTGATTCCTTACCTGGACGACCTTCTAATCAAGGCTTCATCCAGCGCAGACTGTCAGCGGAGTGTCTCGCTCACTCTTGCCACTCTAGCCCAATTCGGGTGGATTGTCAATCTTCCCAAATCCACTCTGACTCCGACCCAGAGTCTCACGTACCTAGGGATGTAGTTCGAGACTCTGCCGGCACTTGTGAAGTTGCCCTTAGTCAAACAGCAGTCCCTCCAACTGGCGGTCCGCGCTCTGCTGAGGCCCCGCCGTTATTCCATCAGGCACCTGATGCAGGTGCTGGGTCAGATGGTGGCGTCAATAGAGGCTGTTCCCTTTGCCCAGTTCCATCTGCGTCCACTGCAGCTGGACATTCTCCGCTGTTGGGACAAGCTGCCTTCCTCCTTGCACAGGTTAGTGGCTCTGTCGCCACAGACCAGGAGCTCTCTTCAGTGGTGGCTTCGGCCCCTCTCTGTCTCAGGGGCGTTCCTTTCTGACCCCGTCCTGGGTGATTCTCACCACGGATGCCAGTCTGTCCGGCTGGGGAGCGGTATGTCTCCACCACCGAGCGCAGGGCACTTGGACTCCGTCCGAGTCAGCCCTCTCGATCAATGTGCTGGAAACCAGAGCTGTGCTTCTAGCTCTCCTAGCCTTTCACCACCTGTTGGCGGGCAAGCACATCCGAGTCCAGTCAGACAACGCGACAGCAGTTGCCTACATCAATCACCAAGGCGGGACACGCAGCCGCCTGGCAATGTTGGAGGTACTACGCATCCTTCAATGGACGGAGGACTCCAAGTCCACCATATCCGCAGTCCACATCCCAGGCGTGGAAAACTGGGAAGCAGATTATCTCAGCCGTCAAACCGTGGACAGTGGCGAGTGGTCCCTGCACGCGGCAGTTTTTCAGTCAATCTGCCGCAAATGGGGCACTCCAGACGTGGACCTAATGGCATCCCGTCACAACAACAAGGTTCCGGTTTACGTGGCTCGCTCCCACGATCCTCAGGCCTTCGCCGCGGACGCTCTGGTTCAAGACTGGTCCCAGTTTCGTCTGTCCTACGTGTTTCCCCCTCTAGCTCTCTTGCCCAGAGTTCTGCGCAAGATCAGAATGGAGGGCCGTCGAGTCATTCTCATTGCTCCGGACTGGCCCAGGTGAGCTTGGTACCCAGACCTGCTCCATCTGTCTGTAGAGGTGCCGTGGCATCTTCCGGACCGTCCAGACCTTCTCTCACAAGGTCCGTTTTTCCGCCAGAATTCTGCGGCTCTCAGATTGACGGCGTGGCTTTTGAGTCCTGGATCTTGACGGCTTCTAGTATCCCTCCTGAAGTCATCTCCACTATGACTCGGGCCCGTAAATCTTCCTCTGCCAAGATCTATCACAGGACTTGGAAGATTTTCCTGTCCTGGTGTCGCTCTTCCGGCCATTCTCCTTGGCCTTTTTCCTTGCCGACCCTTCTGTCTTTTCTACAGTCCGGTCTGCAGCTGGGATTGTCCCTCAACTCTCTCAAGGGACAAGTCTCGGCTCTGTCAGTGCTGTTCCAGTGGCGTATCGCCCGACTGGCTCAGGTCCGCACCTTCATGCAAGGTGCGTCTCACATCATTCCGCCTTACCGGCGGCCCTTGGATCCCTGGGACCTCAATTTGGTTCTCACGGCTTTGCAGAAACCCCCCTTTGAACCTCTCAGGGAGGTTTCTTTGTTTCGTCTTTCACAGAAAGTGGTCTTTCTAGTAGCCATAACTTCCCTCAGGAGAGTCTCTGATTTAGCTGCGCTCTCTTCGGAGACACCTTTTTTGGTTTTTCATCAAGACAAGGTGGTTCTCCGTCCGACTCCGGACTTTCTCCCTAAGGTGGTTTCTCCTTTCCACCTTAACCAGGACATTACCCTTCCTTCCTTTTGTCCGGCTCCTGTTCATCGCTTTGAAAAAGCATTGCATACTCTGGATCTGGTGCGGGCGCTCCGGATCTATGTGTCTCGCACCGCTGCTATTAGGCGGTGCACCTCTCTTTTTGTGCTAACCACAGGTCGGCGTAAGGGCCTCTCTGCTTCTAAGCCGACCTTAGCCCGTTGGATCAGGTCCACCATTTCGGAGGCCTACCTGTGTTCTCAGGTGCCTCCCCCGCCGGGGATCAAGGCACACTCGACCAGAGCTGTCGGTGCCTCTTGCGCTTTAAGGCACCAGGCTACGGCTCAGCAAGTCTGTCAGGCTGCCACTTGGACTAGCCTGCATACCTTTTCAAGGCACTACCAAGTGTATGCTCATGCTTCGGCAGATGCGAGCTTGGGCAGATGCATCCTTCAGGCGGCTGTCGCCCACTTGTGAAGTTAAGCTCCGCCTACTTCTCAGTTGTTCTGTTTATTCCCACACATGGACTGCTTTGAGACGTCCCAATGTCTGGGTCTCCCATAGGAACGATAAAGAAAAAGAGAATTTTGTTTACTTACCGTAAATTCTTTTTCTTATAGTTCCGTATTGGGAGACCCAGCTCCCTCCCTGTTGCCTGTTGGCAGTTTCTTGTTCCACGTGTTATCACCGGCTGTTGTCGTAGACAGAGACTCCGGTTGTTCCGGTTCTTGCTCTGTTTTTACTTGTGGGTGGCTATTCTCCTTCAGCTTTTGCACTAAACTGGTTAGATCTGGTTCTCCAGGGGGTGTTTAAGCTCAGAGGGAGGAGCTACACTTTTGAGTGTAGTACTTTGTGTGTCCTCCGGAGGCAGAAGCTATACACCCAATGTCTGGGTCTCCCAATACGGAACTATAAGAAAAAGAATTTACGGTTAGTAAACAAAATTCTCTTTATTTGCCTTGTGGTTGGAGAAATAAATTATAGGGTTTTTGCCACCTAATCTGACAGCAACATATTGAAGGGGCAGAGACCCTGATTCCAGCAATGGGTCATTTATTGGTCAACTTAAAACAGATTTTATCAAACCTACACTAAGTAGACCAATAAGTGACACATTGCTGGAATCAAGGTCTCTGCCCCTACATCATGTTGCTGTCAGATTAGGTGACAAAAATGTTGCTGACATATTCCCTTTAAGAGGAATTTGTCACCAGCTGTTTGCTACGCCATCTGAGAGCAATATTTTGTATTGTCAGAAACTGTGATTCCAGCAATGTGTCACTTACTGGGCTGCTTGCTTTCATTTTGATAAAAATCATTTTATCTGCCTTTGATCTACCAATTTCTGAAAGCTGACCTCTGTATAATCCTGCCCCCACTATTGAGTGGCAGCTTTCTGCCCATTTACACTATACACAGAAACCTGCCAGTCAGTTGTGGGGCCGGTGTTTTACAGCGCCCATGAATATGGAGACCTACATGGTATCTTGTTTACTAGTCCTCTAATGACCATCTCCTGCCGATTTTAAAACAGATTTCATCAAACCTACACTATCAGAAGTAGATTATCATTAGAGGACTTGTAAACCTGCCGCCATGTACTTCTCCATATTCATGAGTTCTGTAAAACACAGGCCCCACAACTGATTGGCAGCTTTCTGCCCATTTATACTATACACAAAAATGATGTTTGCAACCTGACAGTATACATAAAGCTTCAATTTCCAAATTTTTTTCGCAGATGGCCTCTTTCAATCAGTCTGTCAATCAATCTCTCCTGATTCCTGGTCCTCCATCTAGTACAACCAGCGATCGTGGATTCTTCTCTCCTCCAACTCTAAGTGCTGGACTTTCTGTTGGTAATTGTGCTTGAAAATTTAATTTTCTGTATTTTATTTATAATTAATTTTTCTTTCCTTACGGATATGTTGGCTGGTCTGATCAGCGCACATGTGCCTCTAAGGGCCGTTTCACACATCAGCATTTTGCCGGATTGCCGGATCCGGCACACTCCAGTACAGTGTAATCCTGCACAATGGCATCGCGGCGAGCTCCGGTCACATGACAGCCTGTGACCAGAGGTTGTCGCGATGCCATTGTACTGTGTTGCACTGTATTGGAGTGTGACAAATCCGGCAATCCGGCAAAAAGCTGATGTGTGAAACAAGCCTAACAGCCGCAAGTGGACTAGACCTCTAACCAGTTAAAATCCCACTGTCAATCTCTGGGGAGGAAGGGGAAGGTTATGGCTTCTGGGAGAAGAAGAGGCAAAAACGGAAACTCCACCGAGTGAATGGGTTAATAGTACCTGTGTAATGCTTCAGTTCCCCCTGCATCTCCACCACAAGAGAAATCAACACTTGCATCTGGGTTGTTACATTGTGCATTACGGCTGATTTCCGGGAGTCGGTTTAAAGGACTGCTGCCAAAATAGAGGATAAAAACCTTTAGCTGCAGTGCTATATATTGTCATTTTGAAATCCCTATAGATTCAGTTCCTTAATCATTTACATGGTTTATCCACTGCAATTTAATATTTTTTTAGTTAGCTATTGTATGTTTATAGCCACACTGCACTCTGCCCCAACACCGTTTTCATTCTTTCTAATATATTTTTTTCTTTTTAATCTGGCTGTGCCTTTAATAAAAGTCGCCCAAACGCAGTTTTCTTTATATTCCTATCTTGGCTCCCCTTCAATCCTCTGCAGCTCTCCATTTTTGCCAGCTCTCCCTCTGTGCCTCTAGACTACATTTCCCAGTAGATATCCCGCAGCTGTTCGCTGATTTGTCACAAACACAACTACTCTCTAGCGCCCCTCTTGCCGGCAGGCCACTTTTGGTACTGCTGGACAAGGCATAAGAGGAGGCTGCTGAGCTGATAATGCCAAATATTGGAGGTTTCACAGCAAGGGTAAATTTATATATCACAGATTCCCGCTAATGGAATATATATACACCTCTGTACCCTTAATGATAGCACTCCAATAATTCTATGCAATAATAATTACGCTGCCACCATCCAGCTTTTCGGGATAGCTGGGGACCCGTTTCAGATAGCATAAGGCCCTTCAGGTTTTTGGATTCGTATATAAAGCATGAGAAAAACTATTAGATTTTATATATTTTATCCAAAAATAGGCAGTGTTTAAAAAAAATATACAAGAATTTACAAAAGTGAACAATAAAATTACAGTATAGACAGTTACATTAAAAAATAAAAGGTATAAACGTGAAACTTGCTAAACTCGTGCCATAGAAGTGACGTCCAAACTTAGGGAGTGGAGGGACTCCAAGAGAAGATGATGTTAAGAGACAGCCAGCATCACCTCTTACGGATGCCTTCCAATACTGACTGCCCCCCCTCTGCCATATGAGGGCTTGTTTTTGTGGGACGAGTTGTACTTTTAAATGAAACCATAAGTGTTAGCATATAGTGTACTGGAAAACGGCAAAAAAATTACAAGTGCGGAAAAATTGCAAATAAAGTGCGATTGCCTGATTTGTTTTGGCGTTTTTGGGATATTTTATTCACTGTGCTCACTATATAGTAAAACTGATGAGTCAGTGTGATGCCTCAGGTCGGTATGAGTTTGTAGACATCAAACATGTATAGATTTACTTTTATGTAAGGGGTTTAAAAAAAAAAATAATAATTCTGAAGTTTGTCCAAAAAAAGTAGCGCCCTTTTTGTTCCATGTTCTCATTTTTCGGGATCTGGGGCTCAGTGATGGCTTATTTTTTGCGCCTCAAGCTGACCTTTTTTTTTTAATCGGATTTTTGCGCAGACTTTACATTTTTGATCGCTTGTTGTTGTATTTTGTGCAAAATTTGCAACAACCAAAAAACATAATGTCGTTTTGAATTTTTTTTTTTGCCGCAATGCTATTTACCGATGAGCTTAATTAATTTTATATTTTGATCGGGTGTTTCTGAACACAGCGATACCAAATGTGTGTATTTTTTTTTAACCCCTTAATTTTCAAGGGGGCGAATGGGGAGTTATTTGAACTTTTTTAGGTTTAACTTGTTAAATTTTTTATTTTTTTTTTATTTTTTTTTTTTTTTTACTAATCCCCCTAGGGGATTATAAGGAACATTATAAGGAACAGCAGTCTGATCGCTCGTTAATTTCTCTTGATCAGAGCTGCACAGCTCAGACCAGGAGAAATGCTCGTCTTTCAGCTCTCTGCCGCCTGAAACAGGAAGTGAGTCATAATAGCACAGGAGTCATCACATAACACTGTACTACCATGGCAACCATCAGCTCCTCGTAATTTAAATTGCGCTGTCACATTTTGACAGCGCAATCTAAGGGGTTAACAGGCACAAATAGGTCACGGATCCACCTGTGAGGCACACGTCTGCTGTAGAAATCAGCAGACATGTGCAGGGATCACTGCTGACATCCCCATTCATGAAGGGGTTAAAAGTGATAACCGGGATTAGATGCTAATAGGTATAGCTCTCAACCCTTTACAGTAATAATCATCTAAAGCTTGTGAGGAGCAAACTGTGACTAATCATTGATATAGAGTAAAATACCTTTCAAACATTTAAAACAGTCCTTTGCAATAAGAAATGCCTGGAAAATGAAGGTGTTCTGTAATCTATATATATAATTGCCTTATTCTGTCTGTCTGTCTGTCTGTCTTGCTCCAAAATTGTGTCCTTACGGTGACACAAAGCGGATTGGCCGCTGGCCTCGCCATGGCCCCGCCCCCCCCGCACGGATTGGTCGCTCGCCCTGCCCCCCCCCACACACACACGGATTGGCCGGCCGCTCGCACAGGCTCTGCCCCCCACACGGATTGGCCTCTCGCCCCGGCACCCTGCACGTATTGGCAACTCTGCCCCGCCCCCCTCACGCAATGCACGCTCGCTCTGGCCCCGCCCCCCGCACGCATCCCCCGAACTGACAAGGAGCCACGACTCCCAGGTGAGTACTGTACCCCCGGGAGCCCACACCAGCATACGCCGCCAACCCAGCTGACACAAACCCTCGCATTGCTGGGGTTTGCCGCCGTATGATGGTGTGGGCTCCCGTGCGAGTGGGGGACGTGATGCGCTGGTAACCATGGTAACATAGTTACCAGCGCATCAAGGTCCTGCAGCGGCGGAAAATCCACACGCACACACATAACAGACACACATACACACACACACACACATCAGATCACACTCACACACACACACCTCACACACACATCAGATCGCATCCACACACTCACAGCATCCGGAGATATCGCTTGCTTCTCGGCCGCGATACTGTGCTGTGAGCTTCCAGGACCTGCCGGAGGATCACATGGCCAGAAGCATGTGGTATCTCCGGATGTTGAGTGTGAGCGCGTATGTGCAATATCGTCAATGTGTGTGTGTGTGTGTGTGTGTGTGTGTGTGTGTGTGTGTGTGTGTGTGAGTGTATGCCATCGGGTGGGTGTGAGTGTATGCCATCGGGTGGGTGTGTGTGTGTGTGAGTGTATGCGATCGGTTCTGTGAGTGTCGGCAGAGGAGCACGGCGTGCTGGAGGCTGGGAGGAAAGAGGCTGATGCTGGGGGAGGCTGATGTTGGGGGAGGCTGGGAGGGTGTAGGCTGATGCTGGGGGAGGCTGGGAGGAGAGAGGCTGATGCTGGGGGAGGCTGGGATGAGAGAGGCTGATGCTGGGGGAGGCTGATGCTCGGGGAGGCTGGAAGGAGAGAGGCTGATGCTGGGGGAGGCTGATGTTGGGGGAGGCTGGGAGGGTGTAGGCTGATGCTGGGGGAGGTTGATGCTGGGGGAGGCTGGGAGGAGAGAGGCTGATGCTGGGGGAGGCTGATGCTGGGGGAGGCTGGGAGGAGAGAGGCTGATGCTGGGGGAGGCTGATGCTGGGGGAGGCTGGGAGGAGAGAGGCTGATGCTGGGGGAGGCTGGAAGGAGAGAGGCTGATGCTGGGGGAGGCTGGGAGGAGAGAGGCTGATGCTGGGGGAGGCTGATGCTGGGGGAGGCTGGAAGGAGAGAGGCTGATGCTGGGGGAGGCTGATGATGGGGGAGGCTGGGAGGGGGAGACTGATGCTAGGTGAGGCTGGGAGGAGATAGGCTGATTCTGGAGGAGGCTGGGAGGAGAGAGGCTGATTCTGGAGGAGGCTGGGAGGAGAGAGGCTGATGCTGAGGGAGGCTGGGAGGCAGAGGCTAATGCTGGGGGAGGCTGGGAGGCGGAGGCTGATGCTGAAGGAGGCTGATGCTGGGGGAGGCTGGAAGGAGAGAGGCTGATGCTGGGGGAGGCTGGGAGGGGGAGGCTGATGCTGGGGGAGATTGGGAGGAGGGAGGCTGGGAGGAGAGAGGCTGATGCTGGGGGAGGCTGGAAGGAGAGAGGCTGATGCGGGGGTAGGCTGATGCTGGGGGAGGCTGGAAGGAGAGAGGCTGATGCTGGGGGAGGATGATGCTGAGGGAGGCTGGGAGGTGGAGGCTGATGATGGGGAAGGCTGGGAAGAGGGAGGCTGGGAGGAGAGAGGCTGGGAGGGGGGAGGCTGAGAGAAGAGAGGCTGATGCTGGGGGAGGCGAGAGGCTGATGCTGCGGGAGGCGAGAGGCTGATGCTGGGGGAGGCGAGAGGCTGATGCTGGGGGAGGCGAGAGGCTGATGCTGGGGGAGGCGAGAGGCTGATGCTGGGGGAGGCGAGAGGCTGATGCTGGGGGAGGCGAGAGGCTGATGCTGGGGGAGGCGAGAGGCTGATGCTGGGGGAGGCGAGAGGCTGATGCTGGGGGAGGCGAGAGGCTGATGCTGGGGGAGGCGAGAGGCTGATGCTGGGGGAGGCGAGAGGCTGATGCTGGGGGAGGCGAGAGGCTGATGCTGGGAGGAGAGAGGCTGATGCTGGTGCAGCATGGGGGATGGAGCACGATGGGGAGTGCGCAGCATGGGGGATGGAGCACGTTTGGGAGTGCGCAGCATGGGGGATGGAGCACGTTTGGGAGTGCGCAGCATGGCGGATGGAGCACGTTTGGGAGTGCGCAGCATGGCGGATGGAGCACGATGGGGAGTGCGCAGCATGGCGGATGAGCACGTTTGGGACTGCGCAGCATGGCGGATGGAGCACGTTTGGGAGTGCGCAGCATGGCGGATGGACCACGTTTGGGAGTGCGCAGCATGGCGGATGGACCACGTTTGGGAGTGCGCAGCATGGCGGATGGAGCACGTTTGGGACTGCGCAGCATGGCGGATGGACCACGTTTGGGAGTGCGCAGCATGGCGGATGGAGCACGTTTGGGACTGCGCAGCATGGCGGATGGAGCACGTTTGGGAGGTGCACACCTCCCCCCAACACACACACACACACACACACACACACACACACACACACACACACACACACACACACACAGGGAACCACAAACACCGCCCTACACAGACACCCACACACACAGACAACGCTGCACACACACAACACCCAACACACAAACACCGCGGCATACATAAATATACGCACATACCACGCAACACACACACATTGCACAAAACATACCTCCCCCCAAAACACACCACACACACACAAACCACGCAACACACACACACACACACACACAACGCTACAGACACACAGCGCTCCACAAACAACGCAACACACATACAACACCGCTCTCACCCCCCGCCACACCCAGACAACACCCAGAACATGTACAGCGCCCTACACAAACACTTGGTAACTACACACAACAACATATATATATATATATATTATATATATTATATATATTATATATATTATATATATATATATATATTATATATATTATATATATATATATATTATATATATATATATATATATATATATATTATATATATAACAAAAATCATACATTAACTACACAATACGTAAATTCTAGAATACCCGATGCGTAGAATCGGGCCACCTTCTAGTTAAATATATTGTCCTGCAAGGCAACAACTCGCAACATATACAATTGCATCTCATCAATTAGAATATTAGCAAAGTTTATTTCAGTAATTCAATACAAAAAGGGAAACCCATATATTATATATAGTCATTACACACAGTGATCTATTTCAAGTGTTTATTTCTGTTAATGTTAATGATTATGGCTTACAGCCAATGAAAACCCAAAAGGCATTATCTCAGAAAATTAGAATAATTACCACAAAACATCTGCAAAGGCTTCCTAAGCGTTTAAAATAGTCCTTAAGTTTGGTCCAGTAGGCTACACAAGCATGGGGAAGACTGCTGACTTGGCAGATGTCCAGAAGGCGGTTGTTGATACACTCCACAAGGAGGGTAAGCCACAAAAGGTCATTGCTAAAGAAGCTGGCTGTTCAGCGTGCTGTATCCAAGCATTTTAATGGACAGTTGAATGGAAAGAAAAAGTGTGGTAGGAAAAGGGGCACAAGCAACCAGAATAACTACAGCCTTGATAGGATTGTTAAGAAAAAAGGCCATTCAAAAATTTGGGGGAGATTCACAAGGAGTGGACTGCTACTGGAGTCAGTGCTTCAAGAGCCACCACAGACAGATGTATCCAGGACATGGGCTACAAGTGTCGCATTCCTTGTGTCAAACCACTCATGACCAATAGACAACCATGTTAGCGTCTTATCTGGGCCAAGGAGAAAAAGAACTGGACTGTTGGTCACTGGTCCAAGGTGTTGTTTTCAGATGAAAGTAAATTTTGCATTTCATTTGGAAATCAAGGTCCCGGAGTCTGGAAGAAGAGTGGAGAGGCCACAATCCAAGCTGCTTGAGGTCTAATGTGACATTTCCACAGTCAGTGATAGTTTGGGGAACCATGTCATCTGCTGGTCCACTGTGTTTTATCAAGACCAAAGTCAGCGCAGCCATCTACCAGGAAATTTTAGAGCACTTCATGATTCCCTCTGCCGACAAGCTTTTTGGAGATGGAAATTTCATTGTCCAACAGGACTTGGCACCTGTCCACACTGCCAAAAGTACAGTGGTACCTCGCTTAACGAGTAACCCACTTAACGAGAATTTCGCTTAACAAGCAAAGCTTTGCTGTACGAGCGAAATCCTCACTGCACACACTTCCGGTTCCGTACATCCACCGCGCTCTGACCCGCACTTGCAGTCCACATAAACGCACACATGTACGCACAAACATACACTAACACGCACGCACATACAGTATTATGCTCACCTTACCTTCCGTTCCACCACCGGTCTCATGGTTCTTGTACTTCCCGGGTACATCGTGACGTCCTCGCGGCGAACTACAAGACTCAGGAGGGCTGCGATTGAACGGAAGGTAAGGTGAGCATATAATATAATATAACATAACATAGTGTACCTTTCGTTTCATCGCCGGCCTCCTGGGTCCTGTAGTTCGCCGCTCCACTCCAGGCTGTGTATTGGCATCCACAGCAACGAGGCAGGAACTTCCTGTCACCGCTACTGAAAGGCAGCACGCTAGCCAATCAGAGGCAAGCAGCTCTGCCTTTGACGTCAGCGTTCTGGCCAGGAAGTTCCTCCCTCGTCGTTATGGTAACGCGATACACAGCCCGGCCCCGTACAGCAAACAGCAAGTCCCAGGAGACCAGCGATGGAACGGAAGGTAAGGTGAGCATATAACATGTGCATGCGTGCTTGTGTGTGTTTGTACATGTTTGTGTGTGTTTTGTGTATGTGTGGAATGACAGAATAGGGGACCAGGATGGGACAATTAACACGTTGTGGAACGAATCGTCTGCATTGCAATGATTTCCTATGGAAAATCTTGCTTTGCCTAACAAGTAATTTGGTTAACAAGCACACTCCCAGAACGGTTTGTTCTTGTTAAGCAAGGTTCCACTGTACCAATACCTGGTTTAATAACCACAATATCACTGTGCTTGATTCACCAGCAAATTCGGGTATTGTCAAGAGGAAGATGAGACACCAGACCCAACAATGCAGATGAGCTGAAGGTTGCTGTGAAAGCAACCTGGGCTTCCATAACACCTCAGCAGTGCCACAGGCTGATTGATGTAGTAATTCATGCAAAAGGAACCTTGACCAAATATTGAGTGCATTTACTGTACAGACTTTTCAGTAGGCGCCAATATTTGAGTTTAAAATAATTTTTTCAGTTGGTCTTATGATATTCTAATTTTCTGAGATAATGACTTTTGGGTTTTCATTGGCTGTAAGCCAAAATCATCAACATTAACAGAAATAAACACTTGAAATAGATCACTCTGTGTGTAATGACTATATAATACATGCGTTTCCCATTTTGTATTGAATTACTTAAATTAACTTTTTGATATTCTAATTTATTGAGATGCACCTTGTGACGACGTGGGCCCCGATCGTATGGGGGACCATGTGTCAGGTAGCGGGATTAAGTCACACAGGAGCACTTTTTCACTTCAAATGTCCATGCGGTTTATTTAAGCCAGTCATGAACCTCTGTTACATTTCATTAAAACATATCCGCAAGTCTTCATACACTGTGACCCTGTGCCAGCATCACAGCCTTCACTCACTGACCTCTCAGCTGTATCCGGGCGAAGACATACAGTTAGGTCCAGAAATATTTGGACAGTGACACAATTTTCGCGAGTTGGGCTCTGCATGCCACCACATTGGATTTGAAATGAAACCTCTACAACAGAATTCAAGTGCAGATTGTAACGTTTAATTTGAAGGTTTGAACAAAAATATCTGATAGAAATTGTAGGAATTGTACACATTTCTTTACAAACACTCCACATTTTAGGAGGTCAAAAGTAATTGGACAAATAAGCCAAACCCAAACAAAATATTTTTATTTTCAATATTTTGTTGCGAATCCTTTGGAGGCAATCACTGCCTTAAGTCTGGAACCCATGGACATCACCAAACGCTGGGTTTCCTCCTTCTTAATGCTTTGCCAGGCCTTTACAGCCGCAGCCTTCAGGTCTTGCTTGTTTGTGGGTCTTTCCGTCTTAAGTCGGGATTTGAGCAAGTGAAATGCATGCTCAATTGGGTTAAGATCTGGTGATTTGACTTGGCCATTGCAGAATGTTCCACTTTTTTGCACTCATGAACTCCTGGGTCGCTTTGGCTGTATGCTTGGGGTCATTGTCCATCTGTACTATGAAGCGCCGTTCGATCAACTTTGCGGCATTTGGCTGAATCTGGGCTGAAAGTATATCCCAGTACACTTCAGAATTCATCCGGCTACTCTTGTCTGCTGTTATGTCATCAATAAACACAAGTGACCCAGTGCCATTGAAAGCCATGCATGCCCATGCCATCACGTTGCCTCCACCATGTTTTACAGAGGATGTGGTGTGCCTTGGATCATGTGCCGTTCCCTTTCTTCTCCAAACTTTTTTCTTCCCATCATTCTGGTACAGGTTGATCTTTGTCTCATCTGTCCATAGAATACTTTTCCAGAACTGAGCTGGCTTCAGGAGGTGTTTTTCAGCAAATTTAACTCTGGCCTGTCTATTTTTGGAATTGATGAATGGTTTGCATCTAGATGTGAACCCTTTGTATTTACTTTCATGGAGTCTTCTCTTTACTGTTAACAATAAGGAATAACGTTTGGAACACCATTCTAAGTCTGAACTGGGTGCAAAAACCTAAAAAAACATCACTATGGGGAGATAAGGTATGCACACCAGTGACTATGTAAGGGGAATACATGAAATAGCAGAAACTGCTGTGTGAATACTGACTTGAAAAATCCAATAGCTATATGTAAGAGTGAAAATGTGAAAAATGGAATCTGCATTACTGCCATGAACATATGAATCAAGAGAAATTTAGCTACTGAATTGATCAATGCAATAGAGCCCCAACACTACGCCAAAGTATTTCTCTAATAATAGAGAAATACTTTGGCGTAGTGTTGGGGCTCTATTGCATTGATCAATTCAGTAGCTAAATTTCTCTTGATTCATATGTTCATGGCAGTAATGCAGATTCCATTTTCACATTTTCACTCTTACATATAGCTATTGGATTTTTCAAGTCAGTATTCACACAGCAGTTTCTGCTATTTCATGTATTCCCCTTACATAGTCACTGGTGTGCATACCTTATCTCCCCATAGTTCTCTTTACTGTTGACTTAGAGACAGAAACACCTACTTCACTGAGAGTGTTCTGGACTTCAGTTGATGTTGTGAACGGGTTCTTCTTCACCAAAGAAAGTATGCTCATCCACCACTGCTGTCATCCATGGACGCCCAGGCCTTTTTGAGTTCCCAAGCTCACCAGTCAATTCCTTTTTTCTCAGAATGTACCCGACTGTTGATTTTGCTACTCCAAGCATGTCTGCTATCTCTCTGATGGATTTTTTCTTTTTTTTCAGCCTCAGGATGTTCTGCTTCACCTCAATTGAGAGTTCCTTAGACCGCATGTTGTATGGTCACAGCAACAGCTTCCAAATGCAAAACCACACACCTGTAATCAACCCCAGACCTTTTAACTACTTCATTGATTACAGGTTAACGAGGGAGACGCCTTCAGAGTTAATTGCAGCCCTTAGAGTCCCTTGTCCAATTACTTTTGGTCCCTTGAAAAAGAGGAGGCTATGCATTACAGAGCTATGATTCCTAAACCCTTTCTCCGATTTGGATGTGAAAACTCTCATATTGCAGCTGGGAGTGTGCACTTTCAGCCAATATTATATATATATAATTGTATTTCTGAACATGTTTTTGTAAACAGCTAAAATAACAAAACTTGTGTCACTGTCCAAATATTTCTGGACCTAACTGTATATGGCGGTCTCCACTTGCTGAGACACAGTCAGCTCACAACCCCCTTCTCCTGGGGTTGCTTATTCAGCAGTCTCAGCACACTCCTCACATGGTCTCACCATGTGCTCCATCAGGTCCATTTCCTCCCAGGACCCTGGTAGGCTCCCATGTGATCACCACCAGACACATGATATCCTTCCAGACACACCCCTGGGTGGGAGACATGTGGATGGTCAGTCTCGCCCATTGCTTTCTGGGACTATCCCATGCATCTAGCCCTGAAACATTCTACCAAAAGACTCGTGGAACTAAAACTCCCAGCGAAGAATCCAAGTTCATGGCTGAGGCTCTCTGCAACACACACCAGCCACCTCCAAGGTTACAGAGTGCCATCTCACAACCTGTACAATATTAGTGTAACAAGCTAGGCTGACATAATCGCCAATTTCCTTTTCTGATTTCCCTTTTTTTTTTTGCAATCTGTTTGCACATTACTATTTGCAGCTTTTTTTTTTTTTTTTTCTTTTTTTTTTTTCCTTTTCCTACTTTTTATAAGGTGCTTTCTTTGTCGCTCCATTGGGAGACCCAGACAATTGGGTGTATAGCTATTGCCTCTGGAGGCCACACAAAGTATTACACTTAAAAGTGTAAGGCCCCTCCCCTTCTGGCTATACACCCCCAGTGGGATCACTGGCTCACCAGTTTTGTGCTTTGTGCGAAGGAGGCAACACATCCACGCATAGCTCCACTTTTTAGTCAGCAGCAGCTGCTGACTATGTCGGATGGAAGAAAAGAGGACACATATAGTGTCCCCAGCATGCTCCCTTCTCACCCCACTGTATGTCGGAGGTGTTTGTAAGGTTGAGGTACCCATTGCGGGTACGGCGGCAGGAGCCCACATGCTGATTCCTTCCCCATCCCTTTTTACAGGGCTCTGGGTGAAGTGGGATTTACCGGTCTCCAGGCACTGAGACCGTGCTCCATCTACAGCCCCTGGAGAAGATGCTGGATGGAGCGGAGTACATCAGGGACATGGCCCTGCTTCCTCAAGGTACTCTGTGTCCCCGTGCATTTGGCGCTCACACCGCAGCATGCTGGGTGTTGTAGTGCGCCGGGGGACATCAGCGCTGCGGCGCCTGTGCCATAGCCTCATTCAGCTTAGCTGAAGCAGGCACACTTATGGGACTCGGCCGCGCCGGCCGCTGGGACTGCGGCACGGCTGGCACTTGTAGTGCGCCGGGGACTTCAGCGCGGCCTGCGCTTTTACGGCGGCCGCGCTGATAACTACAGTCCCCGGCTTTTGCGGCCTGCTTCCGTTCGTTCCCGCCCCCAGACCTGCCAGTCAGGAGAGGGGCGGGACGCTGCCCACGTCTAGGACTCGGGCGCGCCGGCCGCTGGAACAGCGGCGCGGCTGGCACTTGTAGTGCGCCGGGGACTTCAGCGCGGCCCGCGCTTTTACGGCGGCCGCGCTGATAACTCGAGTCCCCGGCTTTTGCGGCCTGCTTTAGTTCGTTCCCGCCCCCAGACCTGCCAGTCAGGAGAGGGGCGGGACGCTGGCCACTTCTAGGGCGGTCGCGCCGGCCGCTGGGACTGCGGCGCGGCTGGCACTTGTGGTGCGCCGGGGACTTCAGCGCGGCCCGCGCTTTTACGGCGGCCGCGCTGTTAACTCGAGTCCCCGGCTTCTGGGCCTAGTCTCCCTTCGTTACCGCCCACAGCCCTGACAGTCAGGGTAGGGGCGTGACGCTGCATAGAGCAGACCTGAGAGCTGGAGTATGTTTTGCATACTCCACCCCTCTCACTGTGTGCACTGTGAATCCGGATTCCCGCACTTTCTCAGGCACGCCCACGGCTTCCTTCTCTACAAGGACACCGGCAGCCATTAGTGTCAGTTTCTGTACGATACAGAGACAAGTGTGGAAGACCCTGGCATTCTGATAGTCACACAATCGCTGTAACAGGCGTTAAGCAGCACCTGTGGTGCTAACCCCACTAGTGCAGAAGTGCACTTATAGATATGCTTGTACTATATACATTGCACTGTTTGGTCGCACGTTGTATATACCCTCCTGGATTATGCGGAGGAGTTATCAGCATATTCTCTGTGTAAAACAAAGGTGCAGAACCACATGTTTTTCTATACAGCTGGTACAGCATGTACGGCTATACGGCCGGCAGGTACATAGACTCCCATTGTATGCACTAATGGCCAGGGGATGAGGACGGTGTCTGCAGTATTTACTGACAGTTTTTCTGAGACTATGGCTATGATACTAGAAGCCTAGCAGTCCGGACATGTCTCTCACAATATGGGCACTGTTGAATCATTGATCCATGGCCCCCCTCAGTGTGAATAACTAACAGCTCCGGGAATGTCACACGCATCCCAGAGTCACGGCTCTGCACGGACGTCAGTCCCAGACAGCCTAAGTGGGCTCGCTATGAGCGGCCTCGGTTTCATCAGGGTCCTAACAGAAGGACTCGCTGTGTAATGAGGCGGAAGTAGCGGCTCAGGATTCTGATCCTGAGACCGCTCTCAATCTGGATACACCTGATTGTGACGCCATAGTAAATAATCTTATAGCGTCCATCTATAGAATGTGGGTTATTTCTCACAACTCCTCCAGTGGAGGAGTCAGCTTCACGTATTTTTCTGGACCACTCTGCCTTCAGAGAGGCAGTCCAGGAACACCACGCTTATCCAGATATGCGCTTCTCCAAACGGCTTAGGATACACGCTATCCCTGTCCCCTGACTTGGTCAAGGACTGGACCCAATGTCCCGAGCGGCATCCTCCAATCTCCAGGCTTGTAGCTAGATCCATAGTTGCAGTGGGAGATGGAACTGCAAACTCAAAGATGCCACTGACAGACAGATGGATCTCTGGTCGAAAGCCATCTATGAGGCTGTCGGCGCACCGTTGGCTCCGGCATTCTCTCCCTTGGGGCACTCCAAGCTATTTCAGCTTGTCTTACACAGATTGACACGGTTACACGTACATCTGTGCCGCAGGTGGCATCCTTAACCTCTCAAATGTCTGCATTTGTTTCTTACGCGATTCAGGTTGTCCTGGACTCTGCGAACCGTGCGGCGGTAGCCTCCGCTACTCCGTGTTTTTAAGCAGAGCCTGGTCTGCTCGTTAAGTGAATGGAAGGCAGATTCTGCTTCCAAAAAAGGTTGCCTAACCAGTTGCCTTTTTCTGCTGACCGACTGTTTGGTGAGCGTTGGATGTAACCATCAAACAGTCCAGGGGTAAGGATTCATCCTTTCCTCAGCCCGGACACAACAAACCCCAACAGAGCAAGAGGCAGTCGGGGTTTTCGGCCTTTTCGAGGCTCGGGCAGGCCCATTTTTCCTCGTCCAAGGTGGACTCAAAAGGATCAGAGGAGCTAAGATTCTTAGCGGGCTCAGTCTCGCCCAAAAAAGCGACAGTCGGAAAACCCGCTTCCAAGGCGGCTTCCTCATGACTTGCGGCCTCGGTCGGTAGCAGGCTCTCCCGCCTTGGCGATATTTAGCTGCCATAGGTCAATGACCATTGAGTGTGAGACATTCTGTCTCACGGGTACAGGATAGAGCTCACTTCTCGTCCTCCAACTCGATTCTTCAGAATTTCTCCACCTCCCGGCCGGGCCGCTGCTCTTCTGCAAACAGGGTGCACTCTATAGGCAGAAAGAGTGATGACCCCCGTTCCTCTTCAGGAACAAGGTCACGGTTTTTACCCCAAATTCTTTGCGGTACCTATAACAACGGGCCGTTCCGTCCCGTTCTGGATCTAAAAATGCTCAGCAAGCTCGTGGACACCAGGCGGTTCCGGATGGAATCCCTCCGCCATGTCATCGCCTCAAGGTCCCAAGGATATTTCCTAGCATCATTAGGCATCAAGGATGCTTATCCACACGTGCCGATTGATCCAGAGCACTAGCGTTTCTACGCTTCGTTATAGGAGACGAACACCCTCTGTTCGTAGCTCTACCTTCCGGCTAGCGACAGTCCAACTGGTCTTCGCCAAGGTCAGGGCAGCAGTAGTCACAGTCCTGCACTCTCAGGGTCACTCTGTGGTCCCGTATTTAGACGATCTACTTGTCAAGGCACTCTCTTAGGAAACATGCCAACACTGCCCGAACGTTGCGCTGGAGACTCTCTAGAGTTTTGGGTGGATCATCAACTTTTTAAAGTCAGATCCGACCCCGACCCTATCGATAACATATCTAGGCATAGAGTTTCTTACTCTCTCAGCGATAGTGAAGCTGCCGCTAGACAAACAGCATTCACTACGGGCTGCAAGCTCTTCTTTAAGAACCAGTCGCACACATTGACACGCCTCATGCACTTCCTACGTAAGATGGTAGCAATGGAGGCAGTTCCTTTCGCGCAGTTTTACTGCGTCCACTACAATGGGACATTCTCCGCCAATGGGACGAGGAGTCGACGTCCCTCAACAGAGTCGTCGTTCTTCTCAGGCGGCCAAGGAATCTCTACGGTGGTGGCTTCTTCTCACCTCTTGGTCAAAAAGAAGGTCCTTCCTATCCCCGTCCTGGGCGATAGTTACGACAGACGCGAGTCTATCAGGGTGGGGAGCAGTTTTTCTCCACTACAGCGCTCAGGGTACGTGGACTCAGCAAGAGTCCACTCTTCAGATCAATGTTCTTGAACACAGAGCAGTGTATCTTGCCCTACAATCCTTCCAACAGCGGCTGGAAAGCAAGCATATCCGACTTCAGTCGGACAGCTCCACAGCGGTGGCATACATCAACCACCAAGGAAGAACGCGCAACCGGCAAGCCTTCCAGGAAGTCCGGCAGGTTCTGATGTGGGTGGAAGACACGGCATCCACCATATCCACAATTCACATCCCAAGTGTGGAAACTAGGAAGCTGACTTCCTAAGTCGCTGAGGTGTGGCCGAAAGAGTATGGTCTCCTCACCCGGACGGGTTTCAGGAGATCTGGCGCCGCTGACAGAGGCCGGACGTCGATCTAATGGCGTCACGGCACAACAACAATGTGCCAGCTTCATGGCACGGTTTCACAATCATCGAGCTCTGGCGGCAAACGCCTTAGTTCAGCATTGGTCGCAGTTCCAGCTACCTTAGGTGCCACCTCTGGCATTGTTGCCCAGAGTACTGCGCTAGATCAAGACCGACTGCGGCCGCGCCATCCTCGTCGCTACAAATTGGCCGAGGATGTTGTGGTACTCGGTTCTGTGGTGCCTCACGGTAGGCTAACCGGGGGCACTACCAGACCAATCAGACTGGCTGTCTCAAGGGCCATTCTTCCATTTGGATTCTACGGCCCTCAACCGGATGGTGTGGCATTGAGTCCTGGAACCTAGTGTCGTCAGGATTACCTCAGGACGTGGTTGCCACCATGAGACAGGCTAGCATACCAACGTCCGCCAAGATTGACCACAGGACGTGGAAGATGTTCTTATCTCGGTGCTCGGCGCAGGGTGTTTCTCCCTGGCCGGTTGCATCGTCTATGTTTCCTTCCTTCCTGCAATCTAGGTAGGAAAATGGGTTGTCGCTCAGTTCCCTTTAGGGACAAGTCTCAGCGCTATCTGTATTTTTTCAGAAACGACGACTTCCTCAGGTACGCACGTTCCTACGGGGAGTTTGTCTTCTCAGCACTCCGTACAAGCGGCCGTTAGAGCCCTGAGATCTGAACAAGGTTCTAATTGCTCTCCAGATGCCGCCTTTCGAGCCTTTGAAGGATGTCTCCCTTCCCGTTTTTCACGGGAAGTGGCCTTCTAGTAACGGTCTCGTCTCTTAGGAGAGTTTCCGAGCTAGCAACGCTCTCATACAAACTCCCTTCCTGGTCCTTCACCAGGACAGGGTAGTTCTGCGTCCGGTTCCGGAATTTCTCCCTAAGGTGGTATCCCATTTTCATATCAATCAGGATATCACCTCACCTTCTTTGTGTCCTCGTCCAGTCCATCAATTTCAGAAAGATTTGCATCTGTTGGTTCTGGTGAGAGCACTCAGGTTCTACTTCCCGCATGGCGCTCCTGCGCCACCCGGATGCACTCTTTGTCCTTGTCGCTGGTCGGCGTAAACAGTCGCAAGCTTCCAGATCCACCCTTGCTCGGGGGCTCGAGGAACCAATTCTTGAAACCTACAGTTCTACTGGGCTTCTGGTTCTCTCAAGGCCGAAGGCCCATTCTACCAGAGCCGTGGGTGCATCCTGGGCATTACGGCACCAGGCTACGGCTCAGCAGGTGTGTCAGGCACCCACCTGGTCGAGTCTACTTACTTTTACCAAGCATTATCAGATGCATACCTACGCTTCGGCAGACGCCAGCCTAGGTAGATAAGTCATTCAGGCGGCGGTTGGCCACCTGTAGGAGAGGGCCGTTTGACGGCCCTATCATGAGGTATTCTTTTACCCACCCAGGGATTGCTTTTGGACATCCCAATTGTCTGGGTCTCCCAATGGAGCGACAAAGAAGAAGGGAATTTTGTTTACTTACCGTAAATTCCTTTTCTTCTAGCTCCAATTGGGAGACCCAGCACCCGCCCTGTTTTCTCGGGGTTTTTCTGTTTTTTCGGGTACACATGTTGTTCATGTGGTATGGTTCAGTTCTCCGATGTTTCCTCGGATTGAATTGGTCTTTAAACCAGTTATTGGCTTTCCTCCTTCTTGCTTTGGCACTAAAACTGGTGAGCCAGTGATCCCACTGGGGGTGTATAGCCAGAAGGGGAGGGGCCTTACACTTTTAAGTGTAATACTTTGTGTGGCCTCCAGAGGCAATAGCTATACACCCAATTGTCTGGGTCTCCCAATTGGAGCTAGAAGAAAAGGAATTTACGGTAAGTAAACAAAATTCCCTTCTTTTCTGAGGTTTGTGGCCCAGGTATATTCTTGTTGGTATAACATCTTGAATCTTTTGAAGTTGCTTAATTTCTCACAGACTTTACAATGATTTAATAAACTGTGTTCCCAGAAAACCCGTTTTAAGAGTAAGGTCTTGATGATGAATTTTTGATGCTTAGTATTTTTACTGCGCAAAAATACTAAGCGTTTTCCAGATTTATTGAAAACTCATGTCCACTAGAGTTGGGCCAATAGTGAAATATTTGGGTTTGGATTATGCTATCAGAATACCAAGTACTATTCCAGTATTTGTCACAAATCTAATGCAAGTCAGTGGGGAACCCAAGCAATTCTCTAAAAGATTTCTCGGAAAAATGCTCAGGTTCCCCACTGACTTGCATTAGGTTTAGGTTTATTTTTTTAGGTTTAGGTCGTGACGAATAGTGGAATAGTACTGGATATTCTGATAGCATAATCCAAACCTAAATATTTCACTACTCGCCAACTCTAATGCCGACTTTTCTTTTTCTTTTGCTCTGTATAAACTGACCTGTGCTGTGTGTTCTATATCCATGACGTCCGCTTCTCTTGCAGGTACGCTGAGTTTTATTTGTGGATTTTCTCCATAGAAATTCATTAGATAACAAAAAAATCTCCAGTTAAAAAAGCACGTGTGTTTTTAGTGCTTTTATGCTGTGGAAATGCACTAAAAACACATCTGCAAACCACTTTATAAAGTTTTTCAAACACCAGAAAGTATCAAAAACAAAAAATAGAAAATAAAAACCACAGCATCAGAAATACAATAAACATGAATGTATTTAAAATAAAATAGAAGTAATGTAATTTATTTAATAGATGCAGAAGAGCTGAAACAACATAGCTCATCATGGGAGATCAGCCTAATTCAACTTCTTTTATTCCAGGACTATCTCGTGGGCCGAGTCCTGTTATTCTTGGATCTCAGGAGTCTCTACCTGTAGCAGCTGCTTTTACAGAGTATGTTCATGCTGTTTTTGAAGAAGGTGGACTAGAGGGGTAAGATTGCGGACATGCAATTAAGATTTTCTTTTATTTATGTTTTTTTCTGTTTTAATGGGGGGGGTATTTCTTATAAAGTGATGGATATTCAATAGTTTCATAAAATCCCATTTGCAGTTCTGGGGTACGAGTGTCCGGAGAGCTTACCATGTCCTTTCCAGGAGGCATTCTTCGCGTGTTTGGAGGATCCACTCAACCTCCTGTGTTAAGCTTTCGACTGATCCACACATCAGATGTGGAGCAATTCATTCCAAATCCTGATCTTCTGTATAGGTAAGGCCCCTTTCACACATTCGTTTTTTGCCATCAGTCACAATCCGTCAAAATGTGAAAAAAACGGATCCAGCGCTGGATCCGTTTTTTTTCCCATTGACTCGTATTAGCGAAAGATGGGCTCACATTGCATCCGTCTTACGACGGATCCGTCGACGACTGTGATGGACACAACGTCCAAAGGATTGTTTTTTTGTGTGCGTCGAAAAAACTGACAACGGATCCGTCGTTCGTTGTAATGGAAGCCTTTGGGCTCTGGATCCCTCTCTGTCTGTCTGTGTCTGTCTGTGTCTCTCCATAGGATTTGAGCAATATTTTCAATCCTTTTCACGGGCGAGTGGAATTTTCTCTTACATTTTGCGAGGAATAATGGAAGTCATTGATGGCACTAATGCGTTTCAAAAAGCCAGATTAAATGTTATGTATTTTCTATCACAGCACGAAAGATTGCTGAATCACGTCTGTGTTAACTTTAAGACATCACCACAATGGCCAATTAACTTTTGACTTTATTACCACTTCGCTATTTCGCTATATTTTAGAAAACAAATCTGATCCCTAGAGGCCCACCCTTGCAACTGACATGTAAAGGTTCTGCAACTAACAACTTAGTGCCATTTCCTAGCTTAGGGGTACTTTGCACACTACGACATCACAGGTGCAATGTCGGTGGGGTCAAATCGGAAGTGACGCACATCTGGCGTCCGTCGACATCGTAGTGTGTAAATACGATTAACGAGCACAAAAGCGTCGAAATTGTATCATCAGTGTAGCGTCGGTCCTTTCCATAATTTCGGAAGGACCGATGTTACGATGTTGTTCCTCGTTTCTGCGGCAGCACACATCGCTGTGTGTGAAGCCGCAGGAGCGAGGAACATCACCTTACCTGCGTCCCGGCTGCAATGAGGAAGGAAGGAGGTGGGCGGGATGTTTTACGTCCCGCTCATCTCCGCCCCTCTGCTTTATTGGCTGCCTGCCGTGTGCAGGTAAGTGCATGTGAAGCTGCCATAGTGATAATGTTCGCTACGGCAGCTATCACAAGATATCGCAACTGCGACGGGGCCGGGGACTATCGCGCTCGGCATTGCTACCATCAGCTTGCGATGTCGTAGTGTGCAAAGTACCCCTTCGAGGTTGCATGGCGTCAAAGCCTTGATGAGCAAAACAGTTATGGTGGCTTGAGGGGCACCGTGACAATGTGCACAGTTAAAATCTAAACCTTTAATAAACCTCCCACCATGTTTTACTGTGAAGACAAGAAACAAGTTGTCATCCCACACTGTAGAGCAGGCTGATGAAAAAGGAGCCAGCTTATGAAGTGTTTGTGTGGATGACGGGGAGCATGGTCAATGGTAACAGTTAATTTCTTCGGCGCTCCATTGGGAGACCCAGACGATTGGGTGTATAGCACTGCCTCCGGAGGCCACACAAAGCAATTACACTAAAAAGTGTAAGGCCCCTCCCCTTCTGGCTATACACCCCCAGTGGGATCACTGGCTCACCAGTTTTCTGCTTTGTGCGAAGGAGGTCAGACATCCACGCATAGCTCCACTGTTTAGTCAGCAGTAGCTGCTGACTATATCGGATGGAAGAAAAGAGGGCCCATACTAGGGCCCCCAGCATGCTCCCTTCTCACCCCACTTGCGGTTTGTAAGGTTGAGGTACCCATTGCGGGTACGGAGGCTGGAGCCCACATGCTGTTTTCCTTCCCCATCCCCCTGAGGGGCTCTGAGGAAGTGGGATCTTACCGGCCACCAAGCCCTGAGGCCGGGCTCCATCCACAGACCCATAGAACCTGCTGGATGTGGAGCGGGAGTGCCGTTCAGGGACAAGGCCCTGCAACTTTCAGGTACTCTGTGTCCCCGTATGGCAGGCCACGCACACCCCAGGCTTGCTGGGTGTGCTAGTGCGCCGGGGACTGTAGCGCTGGGCGCTGGGCTTATAGTCCCCGCAGATTACTGGGGGACTTTATGTGTGTGGATCGCCGCGCCGACCGCCCCTGGAGCGGCGGCGCAGCTGCGACTTGTAGTGCGCCGGGGACGCGCCGACCGCGCTTTTACGGCGGCGGCGCTTCTAACTTTAGTCCCCGGTCTTCTGCGGCCTAGCTCCGCTTCGTTAACGCCCCCCACCCTGTCAATCAGGGTAGGGGAGAGACGTTGTTCAATCGGCAGCGCCGAGGGCTGGAGCACGATTTACATGCTCCAGCCCTCTCACTGAGCACAGTAGGACACAGGCTTCGCGCTTTTTCTCTGTGCACGCCCTAGGCCCGCCCCCAGACTTGCAGCTCCCCAGGACGCCGGCAGCCATTATACACATGCAGTCTGGCTGGAGAACGGACGCAGGCTCTGGGGGACCCAGGCTAGGGGTTTCTGGCGACCACACACCCGCGCTAAGCGGGCGGTAAGCAGCACATACGTGCGGCCCCACTAGTGCCACAGTGTTATATTTTTCGCTGTACCAGATATATTTATATACTGCACTGTAAGGTCGCTTCTTGGCTGTACACCCTATATTGCTTTGAGGAGACAACAGCATGTCATCCGCAAAACGCAAGGGTGCCAAGGCACGGGCTGTATACACGGCTTGTACAGCATGTGGGGCTAATCTACCAGCAGGCTCCAACGACTCTCATTGTGTGCAATGTTCAGTCCCAGTGGCACTTCGTCAGCCAGAGCCTATTGTGGTGGTAGCCCAGGCAGAGACGCCTGTGAACCCTGCCCCGGTGACGGGGACAGAATTTGCAGTCTTTGCTGATAAAATGTCTGTGACTATGACAAAAATCCTGGAGACCTTGCAGTCCAGGCCAGTTGCTCAGACCATAGACACTGCTGCGTCTATGTTCCCCGGTCCCCCTCAGTTGGAACTAATCCGTACTTCAAGGGGGTCCCAGGCATCACAGGCTGAGGGCTCTGACTCCGATGACAGTCCCAGTCCGCCTAAGCGAGCTCGCTGGGAGAGACCCTCCACGTCATCACGCGGATCAGGGTCTCAGCGAGAAGGGTCCCTATATGATGGTTCAGAGGTGGGTGATCAGGAGTCTTGTCCTGACGCCGCACTCAATTTGGATACGCCAGATGGTGACGCCATGGTAAATGACCTTATAGCGGCCATCTATAGGCTGTTGGATATTTCTCCCCCAGCCCCTTCTGCAGAGGAGGCAGCTGCACAGCAGGAGAAATTCCATTTCCTGTATCCCAAGCGTAAATTGAGTACTTTTCTGGACCACTCTAACTTCAGAGAATCCATCCAGAAACACAATACTTATCCGGACAAGCGTTTTTCTAAACGCCTTAAGGATACACGTTATCCTTTTCCCCCTGACGTGGTCAAACGCTGGACCCAGTGTCCAAAAGTGGACCCTCCAATATCCAGGCTTGCAGCTAGATCCATAGTTGCAGTGGAGGATGGGGCTTCACTTAAAGATGCCAATGACAGACAGATGGACCTTTGGTTGAAATCTGTCTATGAAGCTATCGGCGCGTCGTTTGCTCCAGCATTCGCGGCCGTGTGGGCGCTCCAAGCTATTTCAGCTGGTCTGGCACAGGTGGACTCTCTCATACGTCCAGCAGTGCCGCAAGTGGCGTCCCTAACTACGCAAATGTCTGCGTTTGCGACCTACGCTATCAATGCGGTACTGGACTCTACGAGCCGTACCTCAATGGCATCCGCCAACTCTGTAGTTTTGCGCAGGGCCTTGTGGTTAAAGGCATGGAAAGCAGATTCTGCTTCTAAAAAATGTTTAACCAGCTTGCCATTATCTGGAGACAGACTGTTTGGTGAGCAATTGGCGGAAATCATTAAACAGTCCAAAGGTAAGGACTCCTCCTTACCCCAGCCCAGATCAAGCAAACCTCCACAGAGGAAGTGGCAGTCAAAGTTTCGGTCCTTTCGAGGCTCGGGCAAGCCCCAATTCTCCTCGTCCAAAGGGACTCAGAAAGAGCAAAGGAGCTCTGATTCCTGGCGGGCTCACTCACGCCCCAAGAAAGCAACCGGAGGTACCGCTTCCAAGGCGGCTGCCTCATGACTTTCGGCCGCCTCCCTCCGCATCCTCGGTCGGTGGCAGGCTCTCCCGCTTTTGCGACATTTGGCTGCCACAGGTCAAAGACCGGTGGGTAACAGACATTTTGTCTCACGGGTACAGGATAGAGTTCAGTTCTCGGCCTCCGCCTCGGTTCTTCAGAACTTCCCCACATCCCGACCGAGCAGATGCCCTTCTGCAGGCGGTGACTTCTCTAAGAGCAGATGGAGTGGTGGTCCCTGTTCCTCTTCAGGAACAAGGTCAAGGTTTTTACTCCAATCTCTTTGTGGTGCCAAAAAAGGACGGCTCATTCCGTCCTGTTCTGGACCTAAAACTGCTCAACAAGCATGTGAACGCCAGGCGGTTCCGGATGGAATCCCTCCGCTCAGTCATTGCCTCAATGTCTCAAGGAGATTTCCTAGCATCAATAGACATCAAGGATGCTTATCTCCACGTGCCGATTGCTACAGAGCACCAACGCTTTCTACGCTTCGTGATAGGAGACGACCATCTTCAGTTCGTAGCTCTGCCATTTGGTCTCGCGACAGCCCCACGGGTGTTCACCAAGATCATGGCGGCAGTGGTAGCAGTCTTGCACTCTCAGGGACACTCTGTGATCCCTTACTTGGACGATCTACTGGTCAAGGCACCCTCTCAAGAGGCATGCCAACTCAGCTTGACTGTTGCACTGGAGACTCTCCAGACGTTCGGGTGGATCATCAACTTCTCAAAGTCAAATCTGTCACCGACCCAGTCACTAACGTATCTTGGCATGGAGTTTCATACTCTCTCAGCGATAGTGAAGCTTCCGCTGGACAAGCAGCGGTCTCTACAGACTGGGGTGCAGGCTCTCCTTCAAGATCAGTCGCACTCCTTAAGACGCCTCATGCACTTCCTCGGGAAGATGGTGGCGGCAATGGAGGCGGTTCCGTTTGCGCAGTTTCATCTGCGCCCACTTCAATTGGACATTCTTCGCCAATGGGACGGGAAGTCAAAATCCCTGGAGGAAAGTCTCCCTTTCCCAGACGGCCAAGGACTCTCTGCAGTGGTGGCTTCTTCCCACCTCATTATCACAGGGAAGATCCTTCCTACCACCGTCTTGGGCGGTGGTCACGACAGACGCGAGTCTGTCAGGGTGGGGAGCAGTTTTTCTCCACCACAGGGCTCGGGGTACGTGGACTCAGCAGGAGTCCACCCTTCAGATCAATGTTCTGGAAATCAGAGCAGTGTATCTTGCCCTACTAGCCTTCCAGCAGTGGCTGGAAGGAAGGCAGATCCGAATTCAGTCGGACAACTCCACAGCGGTGGCATACATCAACCACCAAGGGGGGACACGCAGTCGGCAAGCCTTCCAGGAAGTCCGGCGGATTCTGATGTGGGTGGAAGCCACGGCCTCCACCATATCCGCAGTTCACATCCCCGGCGTAGAAAACTGGGAAGCAGACTTCCTCAGTCGCCAGGGCATGGACGCAGGGGAATGGTCCCTTCACCCAGACGCGTTTCAGGAAATCTGTCGCCGATGGGGAAGGCCGGACGTCGACCTCATGGCGTCCCGGCACAACAACAAGGTCCCAACCTTCATGGCACGGTCTCGCGATCAAAGAGCGCTGGCGGCAGACGCCCTAGTGCAAGATTGGTCGCAGTTCCGGCTCCCTTATGTGTTTCCACCTCTGGCACTCTTGCCCAGAGTGCTACGCAAGATCAGATCCGATTGCAGCCGCGTCATACTCGTCGCTCCAGACTGGCCGAGGAGGGCGTGGTATCCGGATCTGTGGCAGCTCACGGTCGGCCAACCGTGGGCACTACCAGACCGACCAGACTTACTGTCCCAAGGGCCGTTTTTCCATCGGAATTCTGCGGCCCTGAACCTGACTGTGTGGCCATTGAGTCCTGGATTCTAGCGTCTTCAGGATTATCCCAAGGGGTCGTTGCCACCATGAGACAGGCTAGGAAGCCCACGTCCGCTAAGATCTACCACAGAACGTGGAGGATATTCTTATCCTGGTGCTCTGCTCAGGGAGTGTCTCCCTGGCCATTTGCATTGCCTACATTTCTTTCTTTCCTGCAATCTGGGTTAGAAAAAGGTTTGTCGCTCGGCTCCCTTAAAGGTCAGGTCTCGGCGCTATCCGTCTTTTTTCAGAGGCGTTTGGCACGCCTTCCTAAGGTGCGCACGTTCCTACAGGGGGTTTGCCATATCGTACCCCCGTACAAGCGGCCGTTAGATCCATGGGATCTGAACAGGGTACTAGTTGCCCTCCAGAAGCCGCCCTTCGAGCCTCTGAGGGAGGTTTCACTTTCTAGACTATCACAGAAAGTGGTTTTTCTGGTAGCGATCACATCTCTTCGGAGAGTGTCTGAGCTGGCAGCGCTATCATGCAAGGCTCCCTTCTCGGTCTTCCACCAGGACAAGGTAGTGCTGCGCCCCATTCAGGAGTTTCTCCCGAAGGTGGTATCCTCTTTTCATCTTAATCAGGATATCTCTTTGCCTTCGTTTTGTCCTCATGCAGTTCATCGGTATGAGAAGGATTTACATTTGTTAGATCTGGTGAGAGCACTCAGAATCTACATTTCCCGCACGGCGCCCCTGCGCCGCTCGGATGCACTCTTTGTCCTTGTCGCTGGCAAGCGCAAAGGGTCGCAGGCTTCCAAAGCCACCCTGGCTCGATGGATCAAAGAACCAATTCTTGAAGCCTACCGTTCTGCTGGGCTTCCGGTTCCATCAGGGCTAAAGGCCCATTCTACCAGAGCCGTGGGTGCGTCCTGGACATTGCGACACCAGGCTACGGCTCAACAGGTGTGCCAGGCAGCTACCTGGTCGAGTCTGCACACTTTCAACAAACATTATCAGGTGCATACCTACGCTTCGGCGGACGCCAGCCTAGGTAGAAGAGTCCTGCAGGCGGCAGTTGCCTCCATATAGGGGAGGGCTGTCTTGCAGCTCTAACATGAGGTATTCTTTACCCACCCAGGGACAGCTTTTGGACGTCCCAATCGTCTGGGTCTCCCAATGGAGCGCCGAAGAAGAAGGGAATTTTGTTACTTACCGTAAATTCCTTTTCTTCTAGCTCCTATTGGGAGACCCAGCACCCGCCCTGTTGTCCTTCGGGATTTTTGGTTGTTTTTCGGGTACACATGTTGTTCATGTTGAACGGTTTTCAGTTCTCCGAGGTTACTTCGGAGTGAATTTGTTTAAACCAGTTATTGGCTTTCCTCCTTCTTGCTTTTGCACTAAAACTGGTGAGCCAGTGATCCCACTGGGGGTGTATAGCCAGAAGGGGAGGGGCCTTACACTTTTTAGTGTAATTGCTTTGTGTGGCCTCCGGAGGCAGTGCTATACACCCAATCGTCTGGGTCTCCCAATAGGAGCTAGAAGAAAAGGAATTTACGGTAAGTAACAAAATTCCCTTCTTTTCTGCCCATGCATGTGTCTATGAAGCTTGAAAACGTTTGCTTTCTACACATTTGTCATTAACTTTTCATTGACTAAATACAAGTTTTTCCATGCTCAATTTCCCAGTGACTTGTCTCAGAGTGACTCTAACTGCAAAGACTTTTGGCTAAACATGCAGCGGCTGCATTGTCACCTCCAGAGTATGGCAGAACAGCACACCGCTCCTTATTACAACGTTGTGCTACTCAAGTATCAGGTAGTTTTTTCTCTTCAGCCTTTTATTTTATTTCTAGATTTTAAGTTGTTAATCTTTCTGTTTTTTTCACGTGGTATAATAAATTCTTACAAAGGATTCTGATGGCAATTTTGTTTCCTACTAAGGTTTGTAAGCCTGGCGTTTCTGCTGCTCCCTTGCATCTTTCATCCTCCTGGAATTGCTGTGCCACATCCACAGAATTCAGCCTGGAGTATAAAGCTAACCTGTCGTCTCTGTGTGACATGCACATTCTTCTTCCCCTCGATGAACCTTCATCTAACTTGCAGTGCGATCCTCCAGCTCGCTGGTAAGAAGCTACATTCATATATGGACCTTTTTTAGCAGCACTGATTTTTACTGTAGATGTATTAAAAAGTAATCCCATGCAGGAAAAAATACATTACAGCTCCTGACCCTACTATGGTGTATGTAAGATCTGTAGGTAAATAGTTTAATGTTAGATAGGACAAAAGTAATCTAGGAGTGATACATTCAGTACTGCAGTATGACGGTCTATTGTGCATCACACGATCTGTAGTAAGGCTATGTTTACACAGGGCTTTTTTGGTAAGTTTTTGCTGCGTTTTTTAGCTGCAGATTTGCCTTGGTTTTATGCAAATCCATGCTAATAAAAAGCTGCTTTTTACAGTCCCAGCAAAGTCTGAGATTTCTGAAATCTCATGCACACACACACCTGCAGAATTTTTCCTGACTGTTTTATCAAATACCTGCGTTTTTTCTGTAGATTTCAAAGAATGAGCATGACAACTGCCGCGGCCCTCCTCCTTCCCCGGCCCTCTTCCTTCCCCCTTGGTCTGACACTGCCGCAGCCCTCCTCCTACCCCCATGGCTTGACACTGTCGCAACCCTCCTCCTCCTCCCCCACCCCTTGGCCTGACACTGCCGCAGCCCTCCTCCTCCCCCCCCCCTTGGCCTGCAATGCCGCTGCCCTCCTCCTCTTTCCCTTGGCCTGACACTGCCGCGTCCCTCCTCCTCCCCCACCCCTTGGCCTGACACTGCCGCGGCCCTCCTCCTTCCCCTTTTGGCATGACACTGCCGCTGACCTCCTCCTCTTCACCTTGGCCTGACACTGCCGCGGCCCTCCTTCTCCTCCCCTTGGCCTGACACTGCCGCGGCCCTCCTTCCTCTCCCCTTGGCCTGACACTGCCGCGGCCCTCCTCCTCCTCCTCCTCCTCCCCTTGGCCTGATACTGCCGCGGCCCTCCTCCTCCTCCTCCTCCTCCTCCCTTTGGCCTGACACTGCCGCGGTCTTCCTCCTCCTCCTCCTCCCCCCCTTGGCCTGACACTGCTGCGGCCCTCCTCTTAGTGATAGGGTAACAAAAACTTGCTAACGCATGTATTGGGTGTATCCATAGAGCCCCATTAAAGTATGTTGTGCTGCACAAATATGATGCCATTCTCCTCCTGATTGTTGTGCAGTGATACAGGACATGGGGGTAACATGGTAAAAAAGATACTAAATTTATTACCATGAATTAAAAAAAATACATTGGGACCATTTCATTAAAGTATTAATGCTACAAAACTGTAATATAACATTTTCCATTCTCCACAACCGCACCCACGAGAGAGGGATCCGCCCCCTTCAGGACAGGAAACCTACAGATAAAGGGGCAGTCCCCCTCCCTCATCAGTTGGTTTCCTGTCCTGAATGGATCGTAACCTACAGTACCTGGGTCCAGTAAGCGTCCGTGCGGCTTGCAAGGAAACGGCAGTGCTTCGGATCCGGAAGCCCGGTCGGTGGAGCTCCCCTTGTGGACTCCATCCTCCTGGTGCATTGCGTCCTCTTTTCCTCGGCCCGGATAGCGCTGCCAGGGTAATGACGCCTGCAGGAGACCGCTGGTGAGTATACTGTGCGCGGTGGGGCCGGAGGCTCTCCCTGTGGCATGGGCCTGCTACTTCCGGGTTGCACGGCGTGTGCGCGCAGGAGGGGGCGTGGCCAGGGCCTGCCGCGCCAGAACGCGATCTCCACTGCAGTGACCCAGAAGTGCACAGGAGCGCTTCGGGGGAACGGACCGGAGGAGGTGGCCTGGAGAGGGCTGTGGATCCTCCACTACTCAAGGTGGAGTGGAGCCTAAGGGAACGTGCTCCGGCCCTCTCCATTATGGGAAGTCCACGCACCTCACCATCCTGGGACCCTTCTCCGTCCAGAGATACTGGCAATAAGTACTCCAGGGACTCTGCGGGTCGCAAGAGGAAGGAGGACCGCACCGGCTCTGCATCCTCTAAGGGTCACTAGATGAAGACCTCGTCTCCACCTTCGAAGCCGGTATCCGTCTTTTGCCTGGTATGGGTGAGTGAATAGGAAATGCGCTACTAAACAGAATAAAAGGAATGCCCCCTGTGCACCCGTACCCTCTCAAAGGACTACAAACAGCGCCTATGTGGGTCCTGCATGCAGGCTATACGGGAGGAAGCTCCGGCTTCAGCAACTCCCCCCTCCTGATCTACGGGAAATGATCCGCTCAGAGATTCAGAGATTCAGGCTTCTCTAAATTCCCTTCAAGGGTCTAAGAAGCACAAGAAGGATCGCCAGCGAACAGAATCTCCCCCCCCCCCCCCCATCTTCTGACTCAGATTGTAGCAACAGTGACTCGCCTTCAGCTTCTTTGCCATCTTCCTCTGATGAAACAGGGAAGGCTTCCTTTTCCTTAGACTGGGATGGACGGCCTAGTAAAAGCCGTGCGCTCGACTATGGGAATTGCAGAGGAGAAAACCCCCAAGTCTGCGGATCATACCTTGTTCGCTGGTCTGACTCAGAGAAAGCGAAAATCTTTCCCAGTGAATGAGGCCCTCAAATCCCTTATCCGTAAGGAATGGCAGAAGCAAGACCACCGAAGTTTCCTTTCATCTTCCTCAAAACAGCGATACCCCTTTGATGAAGAGGACCTCTCGCAATGGTGCAAAGTACCGAAGGTGGATGTGGCCGTTGCAAAATCATCCAAGAAATCTGCCCTACCGTTTGAGGATATGGGATTTCTGAAAGATCCTCTAGATAGAAAATCGGATGCTTTTCTTCGGCAGACCTGGGAAGCTTTTGTAGGGGCACTGAAACCAGCCATATCTGCACATGTACAGCCAGATCCCTATCGGTCTGGCTGGACCAGTTGGAGAGGCAGCTTAAGTCAGGAACCTCGAGGGATAAGATCCTTTCCTCCCTACCTCTGCTCAAGGATGCAGCAAATTACCTGGCAGACGCATCAGCTGATTCTGTCCGCCTGGCAGCCCGGTCATCAGGATCCTCTAATGCGGCCCAGAGACCTCTCGGGCTAAAATCGTGGAAGGGGGACACATCCTCGAAATCTAGGCACTTCCATGTCAGGGTGAGTTCCTATTTGGACCCCAGCTGGATGACATCCTCACAAAGGCTGGAGATGGTAAGAAGGGGTTCCCTAACACGTTTACTCCTCCCTCTAGGCACCCGTTTCACAAGCGCCGTTTCCAGCCCGTTAGACCCGAACGAAGGGACCAATCTGACCATCCTGCTCCGGGATCCAAGGGAGCCCGGTTTGGCAATTCTTCCTTCCGTCGGAAGTATCCCAAACAATAATCCGTTTTTTCCGGTTGGAGGCAGGCTCCGTTTTTTTCAGGGACGTATGGCAGACCATCACTTCCAGCTCCTTTTATTCTGGACCTGATCTCGGAGGGCCTCCGGCTGGAATTTGCGTCCCTCCCTCCTCAGTCCTTCTGTGTTACACCCACCAAGAGATCAGATCACAACATCACTGATTGGTGTCAGAGGTTCTCGCTCTCGTGAACAAACAGGTCCGAACATCGCTCCCGTTACATCAAAGAGGCCAGGGGTTCTACTCTCCCCCTTTTCCTGGTCCCAAAACCAGATGGGTCATACAGAACCATTATTTTTCTAAAGAAACTTAACCTCTTCCTGAGATACCGGCCGTTTAAAATGGAATCCCTCCTGTCCACTATGAAACTGCTCTTCCCCGATTGTTACATGGCGGTCCTCGATCTAAAAGATGCATATTATCACATAGCTGTCCACCCGCGTTTTCAGCAATACCTCTGGGTAGCACTCGTGATTAACCACTCCATTCACCATTTTCAATTCACGGCCATGCCCTTCGGCGTTTCCCTCGCCCCGCGGATTTTCACCAAGCTCATGGCTGAAGTCACAGCTCACCTTCGTGAACACCGGACTTTAATCATCCCATATTCAGATGACCTTCTGGTGGTAGGGAGCACAGCGGCACAATGTTCATCCCGCCTCAGTCATACTATGTCAACCCTGCGACGTCTCTTGTGGCTATTGAACCTGCAAAAATCTAGACTCGTGCCTACCACCTTTCAGTCTTTCCTAGGTATGCTCCTGGATTCCCGACAACAACGTTGTTTTCTGCCACCAGACAAAGTCACAAGGAATCATACGACACGCGCAAGGTCACCCGTCACTTTCCCTCCAGACCGCCATGTCTCTGCTAGGGTCACTGACTTCTGTATTCCCGCTGTACAATGGGCCCAGCTTCACACCAGACAACTGCAGTGGGAAATCCTGGCAGCTGCAAGGTCAAATCGGGGATCGCTCGATTGTCCTCTGACATTGACCAGCACCACCCGTGCTTACCTCGACTGGTGGCTGATGGACACGAACCTGACAAGTGGAAAGGAATGGCATGTTCACCCCACCAGTCTGATCACTACTGACGCCAGCCCCTGGGGGTTGGGGGCTCACCTAGGGGATGCCATGGCTCAGGGTCTCTGGTCCAGTCAAGAGACGAATGCCTCCTCCAACCTGAAGGAACTCCTGGCAGTCAGTCGAGCCTTGATGTCCTTCCTTCCCCTCCTCAGGGGCACCCACGTACAACTCCGTACGGACAATCGGACAGTGGTCGCCTACGTCAACCACCAAGGGCGACACGGTCATGTTCCCTCATGAAGACGGCGGTACAGGTGTTGGAACTCGCCGAAACACATCTTTTGTCCCTCTCCGCTGTACATATCCAGGTGGACAATGTGAAGGCGGATTTCCTCAGCCGGCACACTCTCCGTCAGGGGGAATGGGTTTTGCATGGGGACGTTTTCGCTCCGATAGTCTTCTGGTGGGGCGAGCCAGTTATAGACTTATTTGCTACCAGACACAACAGGAGGTTGAAACAATTTGGGTCCCTGAACAAGATGGATCAGCCAACAGTCCTAGATGCCCTTCAGGTTCCTTGGTGGTACACCGTAGCCTATGCCTTTTCTCCGCTGATTCTCCTACCTACGGTCCTCCGGAAGATCAGGGAGGAACAAGCTCGGATCATCCTTTTATAGCTCCCTTTTGGCCCAGACAAGCCTGGTTCTCCCTCCTGACGGATATGTCAGTCACAGATCCCTGGGTTCTCCCATCCAGACCAGATCTCCTGTCACAGGGTCCTTTCCTACATCCACGCGTCAAGGGTCTCCACTTGACGGCATGGAATTTGAAAGGGAGTTACTAGCCGCCCACGTTTTTTCCAGCCATCTTATTGATACCCTGCTGCACAGTAGAAAACCAGTCACAACCCGACAGTATGGCCGGATATGGAAACATTTCCTTGCCTCTTTTCCTGACTCCTCTCCAGCTGTAGTCCCAATCTCCTCTATTCTGGAGTTTCTCCAGTCTGGATGGGATATGGGTCTCTGTCAGTACCCTAAAAGTTCATGTTTCTGCCCTGGGCGCCCTCTACAATACCAACATAGCGGGTAATCGATGGGTAATGCGTTTCATCAAAGCATGCGACCACAGCCAGCCAGTCCGTGTCACCAGTCCACCCTCCTGGGATCTCACTGTAGTGCTGGATGCCCTTACCCTTGCGCCCTTCGAACCTCTCCCCCCGGCCTCAGATAAATTACTATCCCTCAAAACCCGCCTGTTAGTCACCCTTATTTCTGCCCGTCGCATCAGCGACATTCAGGCCCTGTCCATAGTCTCCCTTCCTTAGGATATTTCCAGATAGGATCGTTCTCAAGACAGACCCGGCTTATTTAGCTAAGGTAGCTTCCCCTTTTCACCGAAGTCAGGAGATCATCCTCCCTTCCTTTTTTCCTGACCCTTCCACGTCGGAAGAATGTAGTTTTCACACCCTAGATGTCAGGGAAGCCGTTCTCACCTACATATCTAGGACAGCCCCTTGGATACAGGATAGGGCGTTATTGCCTTTTCAGGGTTTCCGACGAGGTCGCCAGGTGACAAAACATACCTTAGCCCGATGGATGAGGGACGCCATTTCCATGGCGTACACGATTAAGCAAGAGCCACTGCCTTCTGATGTACGGGCTCATTCTACTAGGGTGATGTCCTCCTCCTGGGTTGCAATGGCAGACGTCTCCATCGACAGTATTTGTATGGCTGCTACTTGGTCCTCTCCTTCTACTTTTTATAAGCACTACCGGTTGGACCTTTCTTCTTCCTCAGACCTTGCATTCGGGAGATCAGTCCTTCAAATAGTTATCCCTCCCTAAGTGTCTGTTTCTCTCCAAGTCTCTAGTGGGTGCTGTCGTGGCGAATGGAAAAAACTAAATTTACTTACCGGTAATGGGATTTTCCGGAGTCCACGACAGCACCCTTTTACACCCCTACCCTTCTTTTTTTCTTTCACTCTTCGGTGTCATTTGGTGCTTTCTCTGATTCTTTTACTAATCCATGGCGGTCTCACATACTCTAAAACCAACTGATGAGGAAGGGGGACCGCCCCTTTTTTTATCTGTAGGTTTCCTGTCCTGAAGGGGGAGGATCCCTCTCGTGGGTGCTGTCGTGGACTCCGGAAAATCCCATTACCGGTAAGTAATTTAGTCTTTAGAAAAGTTGCAGTATTCTTGCGCATTTTGAAGTTGTGCATATATTTTGAGGGGTTTTTTTTTGGTTTACTACTTTTTCACTCTACAGACAGCTCAGGCAAAGTGGGAAGAGCTGGGGAAGGGCCAGGGTGTGTCAGTGATTCTTATACCAGAAACGTTACTCTAATCGCTGACTGGAGTAACCCTTCAGACGAGGAACACACCAACAGCTAAAATGTGCCAAATTCATTAAATGGCATATACATCTTATTGCATTCGGCGTCTCTTATTTCTGCACACACAGCATCAACAATGGCATATGAAACGCTAATCTTATTTAATCGGGGCCATTGTCTTTAATATACTGAATCCGCATCAGTGTCTTGTTAAATTAATTCAACATTCATCTGACAACAAAACCATTAGTTTCTCTTTATACGTTTCCCCTTTTTATTTCAGCTCAGAGAGAAGATTGCTGTGGCAAATACCCAATGCACCACCTGGAAAGGAAAAAGATGGTAAAGCATACTAAAGACAATATGTAAAAAAGTTAGCCTTTGACTAAAAACTTTAGAACTGTTATTATCAGCTCACCTAGTTTGCAATGAAATTGTTGGGGTCACGGAATTCTTGACGCACATCCGGCCTCGTTAGCGACGTCATTGCGTGTGAAACGCATGAACGACCGTTAACTATCAAAATTACTCACCTAATTGTTGATCGTTGACACGTCGTTCTAATCCCAATTATCGTTGCTGTTGCAGGACGCAGGTTGTTCGTCGTTCCTGTGGCAGCACACATCGCTATGTGTGACACCCCGGGAACGACGAACACCGTACCTGCTTCCGCCCGCAATGAGGAAGGAAGGAGGTGGGTGGGATGTTCTGCCCGCTCATCTCCGCTCCTCCGCTTCTATTGGGTGGCCGCTTAGTGACGCCGAACAAACCTCCCCCTTAAAGGAGAGATTGTTCGGCGGCCACAGCGACGTCAGTGAAGAGGTGATAGCGTGTGACGCTGCCATAGCGATATTGTTCACTACGGCAGCGATCACCCCGTGACGCGCCACCGACGTGGGCGGGTGCTATTGCTCGCGACATTGCTAGCGATGTCGCAGCATGTAAAGCCCGCTTTACTTTCTGAAAAAAAGTGTTTTGTATAAGAGTTTGAATTTTGCTGATCTATATTCCAGGCTGTGGGAAGCTGTATGCACGCTGGCAGCCTCTTCGTAGCTGCAGCACTCCCTCTCCAGCCGCTGCACAGTTTACATGTGAGGGTCGCACATTATCTGGAGTGGACATAGAGCTTGTTGGATCAGGGTATAGGATGTCACTAGTCAAGAAAAGGTTTGCAGCAGGTAACTTTGTTTCTTTACATTTTTACGCTTCAGTTTCCTAAAATGTCTTGTATCCTTGCCTTATATGCCTTGATATCCAGGTTTTGTGCACTGAATAATTGCTAAGATTTGAATCTAGTGCAGGAGCGTGAATAGAGAGGTATATTCTACCCTCCCAAAAAGGTATATACTCAATGATACAGTATCAATAAAAATGGTAAAGGCAGCAGACCAATGTATGGCTCACTCCCAAGCTGATCCAGATAAAAACATTAGGATTCAGTTCAGGAGAAGTTCACGGCAACAGAAATGAGATGCAGTTTATTTTCTATGGGCCACTCCTCCATTTTTTGTTTTTATATATACACTTTATGGCTTGCATCAAATTGTTCATTCCAAAGCCTGTAAGTTTATGTGTATGTATTTTTATTATTATTTGCGTATCATTAATATTTTATCTTTAATATCTCTATCAATTCTGGGAGTTTCATAATTTCATAATGCTTTCTCTGGTGTTGTAATTTCGATTATGATGAGCTGTGTGTGTGTGTGTGTGTGTGTGTGTGTGTGTGTGTACATCTATATATTTTATTTATATATAATATATATATATATATATATATATATAATCTCTATATCCTGTTTGTAGCCTTCTGTTAAAGTAAGAAAAACCCACAATAGTCACTGAAATCATTTGAAACTTACAAATATAATTTAAATTTACTGAATATCAATTAATATAAATCAGATGTAGTTTTTGAATTGTGGTAAAATAGAAAATAATCTAAAACAAAAAACAAAATGGAGTGGACAAATTATGGTACCCCTAGAAAAGATTGAAAATTGTCCATAGGGACTTATGAAACTAAAGCCTGCTTTAGAAGCTGCAATTATTCGTGCGATCGCATTTGCGATCGCACCCGCCCCCATCGTTTGTGCGGCATGGGCAATTTGTTGCCCGTGTCGCACAATGCTGTAACCCCCCATCACACGTACTTACCTTCCAAACGACCACGCTGTGGGCGGCAAACATCCACGTCCTGAAGGGGGAGGGATGTTCGGCATCACAGCGACGTCACACAGCGGCCGCCCAATAGAAGCGGAGGGGCGGAGATGAGCGGGACGTAACATCCCGCCCACCTCCTTTTTTCCGCAATGCCGGCGGCCGCAGGTAAGCTGCGGTTCATCGTTCCTGGGGTGTCACATGGAGCAACGTGTGCTGCCTCGGGAACAATTAACAACCAAACGTTCGATGTTTAGAAAATGAGCGACGTGTCAACAATGAACGAGAAGGTGAGTATTTCAGCTTGTTCACCATCGCACGTAGCTGTCACACGCTACGATATCACTAACGATGGCGGATGTGCGTCACTTATGACGTGACCCCGCCGACATCTCGTTAGATATATCTTAGCGGGTAAATTGGCATCACAGATGTCTACAAACTTGTATACTGTCAGTCTGTTTATTTAAGGGGTGAAAAGTAGTCACTGTGCTGTTTGGTATCGTGGTGTGTGGAGCAGTGACTGGGTCCTTCATCAGTTCATGAGCTGCCATGGTAACCCATCATTCCTCTAAGATCACATCACGGGGGTCTGATATGCTCCTTTCTATGATTGACTGCATAATTGAAATGGTTGAATAGCAGCGATCACAGCTAATGCCAATTGTTGCTGTTATGGGCACATGCTGGTTGCATATTATAGCCAGCTTAGGCTGCTTTCACACTTCCATTTTTTTCCATCAGTTGCAATCCGTCACCTTGAGAAAATACGGTATTCTGCAAAATAATTTTCAGGATTCAGTTTTTCCCTTTAGACTTAACGACTTATTGCGACTGATGGGCTTGTGTTGCATCCGTACCGTGACAGATCAGTCATGAAATGACTGACTGTCGGGCGGAAGCAACGCAGAATATAACATTTTTATCGTGCGTCGACTGTAAATTCACTTGTGGTCACAAATTCTCTTCTTCCTCTTTTTCATTCTCTTTCTTTTTGTCTGTCTGTCTCTGTCTGTCTGTTTTTCACACTATCTGCGACGGATCAGTCGCAAAACGAATTGTGACGGATTGGAAAAAAAACACTGAAGTGTGAAAGTAGCCTTAGGAGCCAACTCTATACATGCACACCCTGACCATGGCATACATGTACAACTGAGTGTGCAAAGTTGTCACCAGTTATTATTAATCCACAAACAGGAAGGCTAAGTTCACATTTCCGTTGTTTTGCATCAGTCACATGCGTTGCTTGACGCATGTGACTGATGCGTTGTACAACGGATGACAAAGAAAGAATTTCATTGTCGGACTCCGTTGTGTGCTGGGGGCGGAGTTCGGGGGACGGAGCTGAGGACGTCAGTGCCGCGGTCTGCATGGCTGGGAACAGGTGAGAGAGTGAGTGTGTGTGAGTGAGTGTGTACACATGCGGCGTGCGGGAGAGGGCGGAGCCGAGTGGTGAAGTGTCGGCCTCCTTGCACACTGTATCCAGGGTAAATATCGGGTATAAGCAAAGCACTTTTTGCTTGGTTACTCGATATTTATCTTGGATACCAGCTTAGCGCTGGCTCACTGCCCCCGTAACCACTGTAAATATCGGGTAACTAACCAAAGCGCATTGCTTGGTTACCCGATGTTTATCCTGGTTACGGGGGCAGGGAGCCAGAGAGAGCATGCGCAGTAAAATCCTACGGATCGCGCTGCTCAAAAAACGTTACAGGCTGCGATGCTCCCGTCCGGCGGTCAGTTAAAAAATGACTGACCGCGACGCAGCGGATGCAACGCAGCATCATCAGTCGCAATCCGTCACTAATAGAAGTCTATGGGGAAAAACAGGATTCCTGCAAAATATTTTGCAGGATACCGTAATTCCTCAAGGCGACTGATTGTGACTGATGCAAAACAACGTAAGTGTGAACTTAGCCTAAGCAATGTGTTTTCAAGATGTATGCTGAATACATTTATTCTTCAATGAAAATCAGGAAAAACAATTGGTTAAAAAAAGGAGAAATTTTGCTCTTATTTTATTCCCACTGCACCTCCTGTGTAAGGCTAGGTTCACATTTCCTCTAAAATGTATCACTCAGGCTATGTGCGCACGTCGCGTAAAAACATGCAGTTACGCTGCGCTTTGTAGCGCAGCGTAACTGCATGCGTCCTGCGTCCCCTGCACAGTCTATGGAGACTGTGCAGGGGCCGTGCGCACGTGGCGTTTAAGAGCGCAGCGCTTCGGCTACTGCCGAAGCGCTGCGCAAAAAGAAGTGACATGTCACTTCTTTCCTGCGCTTTGCCGGCAGCTCCTGCTCTGTCTATGGCAGGAGCTGCAGGCAGAGCGCATGGAATCTGCGCTCACTACGGACATTTCTGCAGCGATCTAAAGCGCACATGTGCTCTTCAGATCGCTGCAGAAATTTCTGCAGGGCTTGTACGCAATCCACGGCTCTGGTAAACAACGGAATCCGTTTGGCAGATTCTGTTGTTTCCCATAGACTTGTATTAGTGGCGGATTGTGACTGATGACCTTGCGTTGCATCCGCTGCACGGCGGTCAGTCGTTTTTCGACTGACCGCCGGGCGGAAACAACGCAGAATGTAACGTTTTTTGGGCCGTCAAAATTAACGCATCGCGCAGGAATCCGTCGCAATCCGTCACGCTTCTAATGTTTGTCTATGGTGCTGGATTCCGTCGTAATCAGTCTAACGACTAACGTCGGAATCCAGCACTGGATTCCGTCATGCTCTGCTGAGCATGCCCAGCATGTTTGACACACCCACTGGGCTGTCCCAAACACAAACGGATCATGACTGATCCGTCAAAAAAATGGACGTAACGGATCAGTTTTTTCAAAAACACATCCGTTGCGTCAGTTGACATCTAAAAAACGACGTATCCGTTGCTGACAGACCTGATGGATTTAAAACAATGGAAATGTGAACCTAGCCTAATTCGCTTGTTTTTGGGCTTTTTTGTGTATGGTGGATTAAAAAAATATTGTTCACATGCAGCTTTTTGTATACAAATGTAAAAGCTGCTTTTTCAGTACCAGCCTAAACTGATATTTCAGAAATCTGCCGTTTTTTTTTTTCCTGACTGAATTTATTTGAGAACTGCAGCATTTTCTATATCTGCAGCATGTCAATTCTTTTAGTGTTTTTGCAACTTTGCTTTTTATGGGTGCAAAAAAAAATGAGAAAGTGAAAAGAACGCTGCAAAAACGCACCAATGTTTTTGGTGACCTAAAGATTTAATTTCCTCTTAGTGAAGAGCCTTCTAAAGTGAGCCCGTCATTATTGGGGTAATCATGTATTAGGCTGCTTTCACACTACGTTTTTTTTAACATCCGTCATGAACGTTTTTTTAACGCAAAAGCGGATCCAGTGCAAATGCGTTTTCGTTTCAATGCATTTGCAATGGACTCGCGTCAACATGCGTTCACATGCGTTTGCGTGCGTTATAGTGAGGATCCAGCGACTTGCAGTTTTTTAACATTTTTCAAAAACGCTACTTGTAGCGTTTTTGAGCTGCGTCCAAATACTGCAAATCGCTGGATCCTGACTATACTGCACGCAAATGTATGTGAACGCTGGCATGCTGATAGACAGGATCCTGCTTGCTCTACTGAGCATGCCCAGAAACCAGCCTCGGGTGATCAGTCTCTCTCCCCACCTCCCCCTCTCCCCTCTCTCTCCCGCCTGAGAGCTGCGGACACTCGTAACCAAGATAAATATCGGGTAACCAAGGAAAGCGCTTCTCTTAGTTACCCGATGTTTACGTTGGTTACGTGTGCAGGGAGCCCGGCTCCTAGCATCTGCAGACGCTGGTAACAAAGATAAATATCGGGTATCCAAGCAAGTTACCTGATGTTTACCTTGGTTATGAGCCGGCTCCCAGTCTATCACGTTCAGTTCCACGGACTCCCGATCACATGATTCCAATGCCCACCCATAAATTGAAAGTGACAGGATCCTGCAAAATAACACATGCGTTTTTTTGCTGTAAAAACAGGATCCGCTTTTACAGCAAAAAAACGTTCATGACGCATGTTAAAAAAAAAAAACGTTGTGTGAAGCAGCCTTATGTGTGCATTTTCAGAAGGGACTATTTTTCCTTCTCACTAAGTTATGTCTATGTTTTATCTTAGGTAAATATCTTGTTTGCTGAGACCTGATCAAGTTTACTTGAAGATCCGCAGTTTCCAGCCTTCCTTGGAGATGGCTGTGCTCAGAAAAGGATGAAGGATCTGCATAAAGGGATGCTGTCTGTAAAAGTTGTCTGGAGTATACAAGCACTTTAGAATTTGTAAGCAGATTGTTAGATATTTTCTGTGGCATTCTGCACTGGTCTGAGCAGCAGAGGGAGCAGTTCTTCTCCGATGGCGGACCATTTCCAGGGCACTTCTGACATCATCATTTATTTAGTATTTGCAGTTTGATCATCATTTTCATCAGTTATTAGTCCCCTAGTTCTGTTACAGGGGGTATACAGTATTTTCATGACTTTTCTGTTGACGCTAATGCATTGTGTATGTGAGAATGATGCCTAGAAACTATACATTTATAAGAATACATTGCACATGCACACTGTATGTACATATTTGTACTGTTTCCACCATTTAGTTAGTTTTGTCTTTCTGAAAGGTTAAATATTAGAAAAAAATATATTATAAAGGTATATATATTGTGTGTACATATCAAATAAAAAATGATGGCTGTGAATATGAAGAAGTGGTGCTGGTTTGTTCAAGATCAATGGGGATGTGCTTGCTTTCCTGACGTTTTAGACCCACTTGTATGTTCTTCTCAAGAAATGCACTTCATGAGTCAACAATGTTTTTATTAATAAAAAAGTGTTTTGGGTCTTTTGCATTTTTTTTTTTTTCTGCTAAGTCTTTACTGCCAGTTTTACATTTAACCTGTATTAAATAGTGAGCGGCTTCGAAGCAGAGGCCAGTTGAAGAATGGTACGGTCACTTATAAACTGCTTAATAACAAACCTAAAAAAGTGTTAAACCGAGTGTACGCACTCAGTAAAGACATCATCTAACACTAAAAAGAAAAAGACATGGATCGCACATCCCAGATTATTATTATTATTATTATTATTATTATTATTATTATTATTAATAATTATTATAGCGCCATTTATTCCATGGCGCTTTACAAGTGAAAGACGGTATACGTACAACAATCATTAACAGTACAAAACAGACTGGTACAGGAGGAGAGAGGACCCTGCCCACGAGGGCTCACAGTCTACAGGGAATGGGTGATAGTACAATAGGTGAGGACAGAGCTGGTTTCGCAGTGGTCTTCTGGACTGAGGGCTATTGTAGGTTGTAGGCTTGTTGGAAGAGGTGGGTCTTGAGGTTCCTCTTGAAGCTTTCCACGGTAGGTGAGAGTCTGATGTGCTGAGGTAGAGCGTTCCAGAGTATGGGGGATACAATGATCTAAAGCCGTTAGGCAAAAAATTAAATAGAACATGAGGTTCTTTGTTACCATTCAGACTTAAATATTTATCTACAGAGATTTGTACGTTGCAGTAGTGAATTTTACTAATTCACCCACAATAGTTGAATATAGTAGCCAGATTAGTGAAACCGGATGCCCAATTACACATACACAGGCTGCAAAAGATTGGTTGATTCCTGACTAGAGCTGAGCGAGTACCTAACTATTCGTACTCACTATACTCATAAAAAGTTCTGTCTAATACGCGCGCATTCATTCTGAATAGTGTGTGTAATGCAAGTCAGTGGGGAAAACTCGCAAAGTAACGAGTAATCTGAATGCTGCACTATTCGTGTGAGTAGCAAATAGTGCGGAATTCGGGTTATTCGTTACTTTGCGAGTGTTCCCCATTGACTTTCATTGCACACTCTATTCAGAATGAATGCGCGCGTATTAGACAGACCTCGTTATGAGTATAGCGAGTACAAATAGGTTAGTTCGGTACTCACTCAACTCTATTCCTGATCATTGGACACTCTAAACATGCAGTCAAGCGGCCAATGAACGAGCAAAATGTTATATTGCCGTTGTTAATGTTACTGTGTTCTTGGTAAACCATAATCTAAACAGCTGGGTGATGACAGATTTATGCTTATGACAGGAAAGACCATTTTGATCTTGATAAGACTGCCAGTGTCCATGCTCCAAACCGAACTTCTTTTTCATCTGTTTATTACAAACATTGCTCACAGTACAGTGAGTGGTGATTGAAGCCACATCAGCATGCCTATATGACTGAAAGCAAGCTGCTCCCGGGAGGAATAAGTAATTCTCCCAGGTGCCGTACTTTCAAACTACACTTAATGAATGGTTGGCTGGTTTCATACATCTAAGTATCGCGGTCTGACTAAGAAGCACGATGCACAGACTGGCTGTGGGACTCCTGACCTGAAGTAGTCCATGTCAAAGGCATATATGAGAGTGCCTCATGTCTGTGCTCGCAGTGTAAGGGAGACTCCATAGCAGCTAGTCTCCACCCACTAGCTCGCATATCTAAAATTCTGAAACTGCAGAGAAAACTGGTGAAAAAAATGGCAGATAAATGGGAAATAGCACATGCCCACTTTATTCTGAACAGCCAATTGAAATGGCAGGTGCACTTTAACCCCTTCACGACATAATGTACTATTGTCATATGTCAAGTCCCATGTCTTTGATAGATACTCAGGAATTGAGCCCGCATCTTTATCGGCAGTTGATAGCAGTCTTTTCCCTTCACCACGACAGCGCCACCAGAGAGAGAGGTCCACCCATCTTTAGAACAGGAAACCCACTGAAATAAAAGGGCGGTACCTCTGTACTGTATCAGTTTGGTTTCCTGTCCCAGGATGGGAGACCCAGAATATCTGTGGTGCTGCTACAGTGAAGGACAGCTGTCCTGGGGCTGAACTGACTGCCGGAAGAATGGCAGGCACGCCAGGGCATCTGTCCTCCGCCCCGGAAGTGTCTCCAGGGGTGTTTGTTTTTTCTTTTTTTTTTTTTCCCCTGATGGGACTGGACAAGGGTGAGTGATAGGTCCCATGAGGAATGGTCCTCTGTCCTGTGTGTGTAGCATACCTGCTCAGCATCCTGCTACTGTCCCTACAGTAAGTGTTCCAGATGAAGGTCCTGCTCGGCACCCGTCGGCTGTAGTTGCAGGGATTGCCCTGTTTGATGTCCTTCGAGGTCTGTGTTCCTGCTCGGCGCCCATGTGCTGTCCCTGCAGTAGAGCGTGCCGGGTGAAGATCCGGACTGCCTCTGGCCTGGCGTCTTCGGATGCATGCCTCACATCCTGGGTCTTTTAGCCTCGACTCCTGTTAGAGGGGCCTTGTTCTTCTGGACCTGGGCTTCGCTTAGCCTGATAAGCACTATGCTCGGATTCCCATTATAATTCCCCTCACTACTGTTTCAGAACAGGAGTCTAGGTTCCTCTACAGTCCAGACTCTTAGTAGTCAAGATTCACTGTGCTTAGTTCTTTAGGTCTGGCCTCTCATTTATAACTTATTGCTAAAGAGAGAGGTTTTTAGAGTGAATTCTTTAACATATTGGGCCCCAGTAACTGCTATTCTTGAATTTCATCAGAGGGGTCTGGAGTTAGGCTTACCTGTTAGTATGTTAAAGGTACAGATTGTGGCCTTAGGAGCCCTTTACAATTGCAACTTGGCAGGTGAGTGAAGAGGTTTATCTCCTCTTGTCAGAGTTGTAAGCCTGTCCCCTGTTTAGTATTCCTCCTTGGGATTTAAATTTCGTTTTTGACTCGTTAACAGGGCCTCCCTTCGAACCCCTTTCTCACTCCACTTAACCTGGTCCTACTGGTTGCTTTCAGCTCAGCTAGGAGGGTGAATGATCTTCAGGCCCTTTCTGTCAGTCCCCCTTATACATGGATCCTGGAAGACAGAGAAATCCTACGCTCAGGTATGTTATTTGCCTAAAAAATAAGGAATAACGTTAGAATGGAGTTTCAATGTCTGAACTGGGTGCAAAAACCTAAAAAAAAAATCACTATATGGAGATAAGGTATGCACACCAGTGACTATGTAAGGGGAATACATGTAATAGCAGAAACTGCTGTGTGAATACTGACATGAAAAATTCAATAGCTATATGTGAGAATGAAATGTGAAAAATGGAACCTGCATTACTGCCATGAACATATGAATAAAGAGAAATTTAGCTACTGAATTGATCAATGCAATAGAGCCCCAACACTACGCCAAAGAATTTCTCTACGTTGGGGTCCCTAGCTTGTGTCTGTCCTCTCATGCAGTTAAAACACTTACCTTGTATGGGAAGCTGAGACCCAAGCTATATATACGTATCATGTGGATTGGCAATAGGTGTGAAAGCCAAGGCTTTCCACAGGTCTCAGGAGATAGTCCTTCCCTCCTTCTGTTCTACACCAAAAAATCCCATAATGCCCCATAATAAAGGCCCAATAATGTGTTACACAATTTCTCCTGAAGGTGACAATATCACACATGATACTGTTTGGCCACATGGCATGACTCTTTAGTGAAGGAGCCCTATTTGACTTTTGGAGCACATATTTTTCTATAGTAGTTTGAAGACTCTATTTTCAGAGCGCCTAAGTGTCAGAAATGCAGAAACCCCCAAAATTGACAACATTTTGGAAATTATACCCCTCTGGAAATCTACTCGTGTAGTGACTTTTTTTTGTATATGCAAAACATTCAGTCAAACGTAGTGAAATTTGCAGAATTAAAAATTGGAGACGAATCGGAGTGGCTACGACAAGCCCAACTACCTAGCTTAACGGAGGAGGAAAGGGAGGCCCTAAATACAAACATCACGGAGGAGGAGGTCTCAAGAACAATTGGGGAACTTAGCACTAACAAGGCGCCAGGGCCCGATGGTTTTAATAGTGAATTTTATAAAGCCCTCAAGGACCAGATTTCGCCGGATTTAACCTCAGTCTTTAATGCGATACTGGGAGGAGCAGAAATCCCTAAAAATGCAAATATAGCGTACATTAAATTAATTCCTAAGGGAGCCAAGGACCTGGACGACCCCTCGAGTTATAGACCCATTTCGCTCATCAACCAGGACTTAAAAATAATGTCTAAAATCATGGCTGACAGATTGGCAGCAGTCTTACCTAGATTAATTTCAGAACACCAGGTAGGGTTTATAAAAGGAAGAAATGCAGTGACCAATATTAGAAAGACGATTTTAGTGGTTGATGCGGTTAGACTGGGGCGTACAGAGGGAAAGGCAAGCCCTGCTTTAGTCACGCTTGATGCTGAGAAAGCGTTCGACAATGTTAACTGGAACTGGTTGGACAAGGTGATGGAGGCCGCAGGGATAGTGGGTAGGATGAGACTTTACATTAACAATTTGTATGCCAACTCGGGAGCAAGGATCCACACACCGGGATTTTTGTCTGACGTGTTCCCCCTGATGAAAGGGACGAGACAGGGATGCCCGCTATCCCCCCTACTTTTTAACCTTGCAATAGAACCCCTATCAAGAGTGCTGCAGGGTCACAATAGTTTTAAAGGGATCAAAATAAGGGGAAAAGAGATGAAGTTAGCGCTGTTCGCCGATGACGTGATTTTGTATATGGGGGACCCTGTTGCGGACCTACCCTGGACACTTGATATGATTGGAAAATTTGGTGCCTTTTCAGGCTTTAAGTTAAACAAAAAAAAATGCGAGCTCTTATTCCTGAGCGGAGGCAAAGGACCAACTGTGGGAAACCCAAGTGAGGGTCATGTGAATGGGATCCCTATAGCGCACTCATCAGTAAAGTACCTGGGAGTACATATAGGGAGGACGACGGAATTAATTTATAAATTGAATTATGGTCCATTGATTAGAAAAATCATTAACCAGTTGAGGGGCTGGAAGGGGCTGCCCCTGCCACTATTGGCACGATGTCACCTCATAAAAATGATGAGCTTCCCTAGGCTGTTGTACCCCTTTCAGACGATCCCGCTATTGATAACACTGAAAGACGTCAACAGACTTAATTCAGCGTATGCAGACTTTGTTTGGAGGGGAAGGAAACCCAGAATAAAGCTGCGCACGCTGATGAAGTCAGTGGAGGAGGGTGGGATAAATTTCCCGGATGTCAGAGGGTATAACATTGTATGCATTATGAGACATGTGATTGACTGGCTGAGAGGAACGAGCAGGCACTCAGATTATGGAACGGAACTCAAGTATGCAGAACCATGGGACCTGACGTCCATTTTACACTCCCCAATGTCTAAGGTTGAAGGTCATATAAGAAACTCGGTTATATTTCGAGACACCATGTTGGCCTGGAGATTGGTTAGACGGAAATTGGGACTCTCCTGGAAGGTATCAAAATACCTAAATCCTTGGGCGTCACCAAACTTTCCCCAGGGGAGAGAGAATAAATTATTCCTCAAATGGAAAGAGAGAGGCATTAGGAGTCTGATAGATGTCATGAATGTGGAAGAGAGAAGATGGATGACAGGTCGGGAGGTGCTTGATAAGTACAATCTCAACGGCCTCCACATTATGCAGTACGAACAATTGAAACATGGAGTACTGAAAGAGCTTGGTGAGATTGGAAGGGAATTGAACAAGAGCATGATTGATGAGCTCATGGGATGTAGCGTAACAAATGTAAATGTTTCCCGAATATACCAAACATTTAGAGGTGTGCTAATATCCAGGGAAGATAGTCGAACACTTCTAGCATGGGAAAAACAACTGAAAGGACAGGAAGTAGTGGAGGTCATATTGAAAGGATGGGTTCAGATGAGGAAACAAGTCACTAACGAGAGCTGGAGGGACACCCAATTTAGGATATTACACAGGGCGGTTTTGGGCTTCAACATACCGGGCAGAGTGGCACGGTGTCCTAAGTGCCACAAAGAAAAAACAGACATGCTGCACGGTTTGTGGGAATGCAGTCCAATAAAGAGGTTTTGGAACCAAGTCAGAGCGTTAGTTCAAACAACATGGAAAATTTCCTGCAAACTAGAACTAATGGTGTGGATCTTCCACTTTTTGGAGGGTGGAGTTAGAGGGGGATTGAACGCTCAGGACAAAAAAACATTTGTAATAATACATGACATAGCCATGATAGCTAAAAGATGCATCCTAAGGCACTGGATACAGGAGGAGGCCCCAGCCATAGGGGAAGTCATCAGTGAACTGCACAACCTTTTGAGGCTGGAGAAATTAGAAGCAGAAAGGGACAAGGATAATTTGACAACCAAGTTTTTTAGGAGGTGGAAAACTTTTATAGAAGTTCATTACAAACAGGAGGACATAAGCCATTTAGTGGCACCCTTCAGACATACGGAGTGGTACCTCATAAATGAAATCCAGGATAGTCTGGGAAAGCTGAGGACTAATTAGCAGGGACCCAGGTGAGGGACAAAGGCGAGACAATATGACGTCATCAAAACATGACATTGGCACTAGAACTATTAGAGAATGGCACAGGGGTTCAGGGGTTTGTTTCATTTATGTTATGTTTGGATTTTTTAACTCTGATTCATTATTTGTCAATGCAATCTGAAGCGGGATTGGAGATAGAGAGGGGATTCTACCCCTTCCAATGATACTTATCGACAGCTGCAATCTTGTCTTTTGTAAATCATACTACTTTTGATATGATATTGAAATAAGTTTGTAAAATCAATAAAAATTGTTTTGAAAAAAAAAAAAAATTGGAAATAAGCGCCTGTAGTGCCCAGTACATTGTAGTGCCTGTACATTGTGCTCAGCTTGTGCTTCTGGAGACACACACTCGCAAATTAAGTGGGCTTTTCTCACTGCAACAACGCCAAACATTTTGGACATTAACTGTGGTTTAGGCACATTGTGGTGCTCAGAAAAAGGAGGATGGCATTTGGATTTAGGAGTGCAGATTTTGCTGGATTTATTTTTGGTGGGAGCAGGACCGCTTTTCCAGAATTTTTATGCTGCCTGTAATGTGGAATGAACCTGAGTGGGGACTTCTTCTTTTTTTTTTGTGTGGGTTGAGTTGAATGCTTTTGTTGGTAGTTTGGATACAGAACATTTTGGATCAGTTCACATTTATCCTGTGCTCTACGCTGAGCACTTACATTAGGGTTTCCATCTACATCGCCGAATTACGTGATTCAGGTGAAACCCATGATGAATCCACTCACTAATGAGGCAGCAGAGTTACTTTGGCCTCTGTTAAACGGTAGACTTCTTTTCAAAGATGTACAAAACTATTGTTGACCGCACTATTGTGCAAACTTAAAAAGATGCTTTAAAAGATGGATACCTCCAGACCACAGGACAGATGGGAGTTAAAAGTGACTCTCTCTGCCTTATTACAGTTAATTTTCCATTGGGAATTTTGTCTGAATCGCGTTTTTTCAGAGATTTACACTTAAACCCCAGTGTAAATGCTCGGCAGAGCGCAGGATAAATGTGAACCATGCCTTACTGTGATCTTTGAGAGGCAAAATGAACAAATCAACAGCAGTTGAATAATTGGTGTTATTTTTAATACCAAACACAGACTTTTGTTTTAAAAAAAAAAATTCAGATTTGGAGTTCAGGTGCTTTTATGTATGAACGCCACTTGCGCATGCATCGCTGTGCTTGGGTACACTCGGTGCTCAGCCCAGTGCGAGCTGCTAGCAGTTTTGGAATGGTTCGCAATGGGGGTAACAGCATGGTCAGATGTACTGTGCACCAAAAAAAACACCCTCCGAAGTGATCTGTTTATGAATGTCTGCATGTGGGCGGAGACCCAAACAGCCCTATTAGTGTCTTCCATTTACAGTATTTGGGTTCAGGTCACATTCGGGTCCCAAACCGATCTTAGTTTAAAGTTTGTCTGCACCTGCTAAACCAAACTTCCACGGGTCTGCTCATTGCTATTCAGTATAAGTCATAGGATAGCTTTATTCCTCAAGTCAGTACGATTACTGCGACACCAGATACATACTGGGTTATGTTTTTGGGTTATTTTAGGGTTTTTGTTTTGTTTTTTTTTTACAAAATAAACATTTTGTGCATCACCGAATTTTGAAGACTATATAGTTTTTTTTGGGGGGTGAGGGGTTGTTGGATTACAAGGGTTTGTGGGTTTCCTTTTTGCGGGATGAGTTGGAGCCTTGGTACTGTTTTGCGCCAGGGCCACATAATATTTTTTGATTGCTTTCTATTCTGCTTTTTGTGAAACAGAATTAAGAAGAAAAAGCAATTCAACTTCTTACTTTTTTTTCTTCTTCACTGTTCACTGTGTCTTAAAAGTGATAAGACTGCTTTATTTTTTGGTGCAGTATGCATACAGTGATTCAATACATTTATTTGCATTTTTAATGTTTTCCAGCTTTTCACAATAACAATTGTATAGAATATATAAAATTTACATTGCTGTATTCTCAAGTAGAGCTTTTTTATTTTTTAGCTGACAGTGAAAAAGTGCTGATGGCGTTTTTATTCCACTTTTTTTTGTCAGCTGTATGATGAAAAGAATAGTTTTTTCCAGTTTTGGGGTTTTTTTGTTTGTTTTTTTTTTTTTTTACTGAAATAAAAGTGTTTTCTATATTAGTTTATTGCAGACTCAAATATGTGCACTTTTTTTGTTTTTACAGAAATATACATATTTATGTAGAAATGGAAAACAGAAGATATGGGTACAGATAGAACAATCTGTTTCTCCAATACCCCTAAACAAACTGCCGTGGCTTCTTTTGAAAGCACCCGCAGAGTTAAAAGCACACCCAACTATTGACCCAATGGTAACATACTGTTATAATGAGGCAGTACGCTTGGAGATGCTCCCCGCATGCTCAAGGTTGACTCCTGTCCTCAGCCACCCCTCCTTTGGACTGGGAAGATGGGACCCCATTTTCCAACTCTGGATACAGGGTGTGATAGATCGGGTGGAAGATTTTGGAGATGATACGGAGTGGCCTTCAGCAACAAGGTTAGCTGCTAGACAAACCCCAACCCCGCTGGGACAGTGGAGATGATTACAGTTTGTGCACTTTTTTTTTTTAGTGAACTCCTACCTAAGGCACATTTTAGATGCCCCAAGACACAATTTGAACTTATATGCGAAGGCTCTGGCCCAATGCTTCACTTGCTTTCAGTAATATATTTCATGTTGTCTTTCCCCGCCGACCAACCTCCTCCTTTTTTTTTTTTTTTTTTTTTTTTTTTTACTTCAGTGGGAACGTGATCTTAATATTAGCCTTACCCCCTGAACAAGGAAGCCGCATTCTCTCCCTTGTGCATAGTTCTCCCATCAGTTCCAGGTTTCAGGAGGTCAGCTACAAACTGCTGTCCAGATGGTACAGGGTGTCTTCTAAAATCCACGCTATATTTCCTTCAGCGGATCTCACCTGTTGGAGATGCGGTAAGGAGGAGGGTACACTCTTCCATGTGTTCTGGGAGTGCGAGGCAATCCGACCATTCTGAACGGAAGTTTATGATGTTATCCGCCAGGTCTGAGATACTAAGGAGATGGGCCTCGCCCTCTTCCTGCTTCATCACTGCGAGACTCCTCTAAAAGTTTACAAAACTTCTTTGAAAAAGTTTCTCATTATGACAGCCAGGTCATGTATTCCAATAAGATGGAAAAAATCAGCTTCCACCATCGCACAGTGGATCTCCAAGGTCAATGACCTTATGTACATGGAAGACCTCACCTCATCTCTGCCTGACACCTACATGAAATTCTGGGCCACTTGAAGAGAGTGGATGGATTTCCAACAAACCGAGACATATCGGCATATGTTGCAAGGCGGTCTGAAGACACACACCCCCTTCACCATCCCTTCTTACCTGATCATCATCATCATCATCTTCTTTTTCTTCCTTTCTTGTTCTTTGGCATTCACCTAACACTACCTATTTTGCCCTCTATAGGCTTCACAGGTTACAGTTTCTGTGACCCTATTCCTATATCTTCTCTTGATCTTTAGTGCCTTTAAATGTTAGAATTTTGGAATTATATGTATTTTTACTGTACCAGACAGTCTGTACGTTTATACATATCTCAAGCTCATATGCTTCCTCAGTAATATCTGTCTTGAATTGCTTCTCTGATAGGTGCATATGGACCTTTTAGGTTCGAGCAAGTTGTATATATGTGATTCCTTGTTAAAGGGGTTATCCGGCTTATTTTGAGTTTTTTTCATTATTACCCTATTGGGCTACATTGGGGCAGGTAAGTAGATAGAGACCACTTACCTGCCCTGCTGTCAGTCCCTCTCCCCCGGCTCAGAGTGGTCATGTGACCGCTCCTGCCGCGATTTTGCTGCTTCCGGTCATTTCATGTCAACATGGGCAGGGCCATGTTGACATGCAAATCTGGAAACAGCATGCCGCCTCCCTGCTGGGCGGGTACAGTGCGATGAGCCCCGCCCCCTTCCCTGCACCCTCCCACACATTCACCCGCACCCCTTACTCTCCCCGCAACCTCCCCCTGCACTGCTGTGGGGTCCGTGACCTGGGGGAGGGGCCTGGCGGCGGCTGCCTTGGTGTCACCGCCAGCACTGGGCCCCTGCTCAGGATCACACATTCAAATATACCGGCATCACAGATCACAGATGCCGGTACATTTGAAAGCGCTGATGAGAAGGAGCGTTGCGCTTCTCATCACTGCCCCGCTGTCTGTGCTCTCTTCAGCACAGCGGTGACGTCACTACTGTGCTGATATGTCCAGAGCACACACAGCGTGCGAACGTGCAGGAGCGGCGGGGACCGAGGCCTGGGGAGTATGTACTCCCTACATGTGTTCCCTATGGGGGGGGGGGTCGATGCAGAGCGCCGTGTGTGCGTGCGGTGCAGAGCCCAATGTGTGTGTGCGGTGCAGAGCCCGATGTGTGTGTGTGTGTGCGGTGCAGAGCCCGATGTGTGTGTGTGCGGTGCAGAGCCCCCGATGTGGGGCTGTTATTTGCAATGCTGTAGTGATAACAGGTCAGGTGCTGGGGCAGAATATACTGACAGGGACTGTGTGTGCAGGGGGCGGGCAGGGGGCGAGGCTGGACACTGGGGAGGGGCTGGACACTGAGGCCGGGCGATGTCAGCTCTGACTGGGAGATTTTGCACAGGAAGTGGTCAGTTTGCTGGAGCTGAATGTAAACAAGGAGCTGCAGAGAATAAAGGGATAATTCAAGAGGAACAAAAGTTAGAAAACAAAAAATAACAATGTAGGGGTGTTTTATATGACAATACAGCACAGATTAGCTTAAACTTAAAAATGTTTGTTATGTCGGACAACCCCTTTAAATAAAGAATTAAAAAATATATATATATTTATTGGTCGCTTATTTTGTTAATCCTTTTACTTTATTTTCTAATTTAAAAATATATATATTTTCCAATTTTTTTATTTATTTATTTTTTTTTTAACTTTTTTACTTGCCCTCATGATGGAACATTAACTTTTATAACTCTGATCGCTGGTATAATGTATTGCAATGCACAAGCATTGCAATACATTATACCTGTCTGTGTTACACTGACAGAACACCTGATAGACCATGTTCCTGGCTTGGTCTAAAAGGCCACCGTAGCCAGCTAACCCGGAGGTTGTCATTTGACCTCTGCTTATCATGACAATGATCGGGCCACTGGAATCGGTGAGGCCACCGTCCATGGTTGTGTCAGCCAACGCTCGGCTATAACTTACACCTACCTCCCAGATGAGACCTTGGGGCACATGCCTGTGCCCGTGTGATCGCCATGACATAAGTTTCCGTCATACGCCATGAAGCCTTATCCGACCATGAAGTAAACTTATGTCAAAGACCAAAAGAAGAAAAAGACACCGCATATACAAAAGGGGCACACCAACCACAGTATAAATAGTAATGTACAAAAAGCTTTATTCAACACGTGAAATTTTAAAAGCACTAAAAAGACATGAAGAACAACACACTCAGAGCCGGGCTAAGGCTATGTGCGCACTTACCGGATTTTTCGCGGATTTTGCCGCGGATTTGCTGCATGTTTCGCTGCAGAAAATGTTCATAACATCTCTGCAGTGAATCACCAGCAAATCCTATGGAGAAAAAAAATCCTGTGCGCACTGGGCGGAATTTGACAGCTGCATGTTTTGCTGCGGGAATCCCGCAGCAAAAACAAGTGCATGTCACTTCTTTTCCGCACAGCGCTGCGGGATTTTACTCCATTGACTCAATGTTAATCAAGAAATCCCGCAGGGTATAACGCAGGCAGCAAATTCTGTGCGGTTCACTGCGTTTTCCTGCGTTATTCCCTGCGGTATTTCGCGGTTTACCTCCGGTAATGTGCATCGCTTGTCTGCGGTTTTGCAGGGAAGTGATGTCATTACAGGAAGAGGAAGCCGTGCAGAGTAAACACACACACATCACAGACATAGATCACATAGACACAGACACATAGAACACACATAGAAAGAAAACGGAAATATAGGAAAAAAAGAACGTGGGCTCCGCTGCATATTTACCTTCCAGCCGAGGTAAGCACACAGCGGCGGCCCGGTATCCTCAGGCTGGGGAGGGAGAGGGGCAGGGGTAATGTCCCCCGCCTCACTCCCACTCCCGCAGCCGAGAATATCAGCCGCAGCTGCCCCGGGACTGTCGCATGCAATATGCGACAATACCGGCGTGTCCTCGGCTCTTCTTGCCACCGTGTAGCAGTGGTGGCAAGGTAATACAAGGGGTTAATGGTGATGGGGGATCACCGCCATTAACCCCAGGCTTGATCATGGCAGCGTCTATGTGACAGCTGACATGATCAACCCGTAAGTAAAGTGAAAAAAACACAGACACCGAAAAATCCTTTATTTTAAATAAAACAAACAAGCCTCGTTCACCATTTTATTAACCCCTCCCGCACCAAAGCTCCGGCGTAATCCAGGTCCGACGTCCAGCGCTGCTTCCATCCAGCCGCGACTGTCACAGACACAGGCTGAATGAAAGCAGCAGAGGTAATTACCGGTCATTTCCCACGGCCGGTAATGTGAACTCACTGCCGACCGTGGGAAATGCAGCGATCTGTCATCTATCTCTCTATCTATCTATCCCTCTGTCTATCTATCTATCCCTCTATCTATTCTTCTGTCTATCTACTCTCAGAATTAAATGACTTTTTTTTTTTTTTTTTTTTCTTCAATGTGCTTTATTGCATTGAATGCAATAAAGCACATCCCAACCCGCACGCGGCAAAACCGCGGCAATACCGCGAATAATACCGCGGTAAAACCGCAGCAAACCGCGGCAAACCGCATGCGGTTTTCGGGTGCGGTTTCCCGCGGTTTTTTACCGCGGGTGCGGTAATCTTTGAGGGCATGCGGAATTTTCTCAAGAAAATTCCACTTCCCAGTGCGCACAGAGCCTTAGCCCACATATAACCATGGCCATGGTGAACAATAGACAAGATCACAGTGATCCTATTTAACATGCATAATAATATATACAACACAAAGAGGTAGTGAAAAACCCTGTGGGAAACCACAGTGGGTAGCTGGAAGTTGCAAAAGATGTAAACAATGCAGTAAAGTACAGCAATAACTAATACATATAAGGTTAATGTATAGTAGCTACACACTGCAAATAGAAAGCAACATTAAATGGGGGGCGGCGTCTGTGAGAAAAATATAGTAATACATATACAATGGTACAGATGTATCAATATGGTCAAGGCAGAGCTGGGGGGAACAGAACCATCAATCCGCAGATATAGAAAGGTGCCCTGCCTGTAGAGCAAATATGTACTGGACTGTACACCATACAGGTAACCAGGCAGGGTACTAAACCCCAGCAATGTCGAGAAATAATATAAAATTTGTACGAATGTATAAGTTCCTATAGATAGAAAGGACACAAAGGGCCAAGTAACAAATTGGCAAGTACCCACATGAACTACACAGAGACACAGATACCAATAGTTAGCTGCTTAAATAGCCATAAAGAACAGCAGCCCCGCACGTGGAAGATAACACACAGGGTGCAAAAACACCATGGACCAAGGGGGTGACAAGCCCTGACTCAGAGTGGGAGGCCCCACGCGTATCGCTGCCGCAGCAGCTTCATCTCCCTGATGAAGCTGCTGCGGCAGCGATACGCGTGGGGCCTCCCACTCTGAGTCAGGGCTTGTCACCCCCTTGGTCCATGGTGTTTTTGCACCCTGTGTGTTATCTTCCACGTGCGGGGCTGCTGTTCTTTATGGCTATTTAAGCAGCTAACTATTGGTATCTGTGTCTCTGTGTAGTTCATGTGGGTACTTGCCAATTTGTTACTTGGCCCTTTGTGTCCTTTCTATCTATAGGAACTTATACATTCGTACAAATTTTATATTATTTCTCGACATTGCTGGGGTTTAGTACCCTGCCTGGTTACCTGTATGGTGTACAGTCCAGTACATATTTGCTCTACAGGCAGGGCACCTTTCTATATCTGCGGATTGATGGTTCTGTTCCCCCCAGCTCTGCCTTGACCATATTGATACATCTGTACCATTGTATATGTATTACTATATTTTTCTCACAGACGCCGCCCCCCATTTAATGTTGCTTTCTATTTGCAGTGTGTAGCTACTATACATTAACCTTATATGTATTAGTTATTGCTGTACTTTACTGCATTGTTTACATCTTTTGCAACTTCCAGCTACCCACTGTGGTTTCCCACAGGGTTTTTCACTACCTCTTTGTGTTGTATATATTATTATGCATGTTAAATAGGATCACTGTGATCTTGTCTATTGTTCACCATGGCCATGGTTATATGTGGGCTTAGCCCGGCTCTGAGTGTGTTGTTCTTCATGTCTTTTTAGTGCTTTTAAAATTTCACGTGTTGAATAAAGCTTTTTGTACATTACTATTTATACTGTGGTTGGTGTGCCCCTTTTGTATATGCGGTGTCTTTTTCTTCTTTTGGTCATTTACTTCATTCACCGCATTAGGGTGCACCCACTTGTACGGTCACCGGTGGTGCGCTCCTAAAAGTCTACTACTACTAACTTATGTCAAAGGTCGTGAAGGCGTTAAAGGGTTTGCCCGGGAAAATTGTACTCGTTAAATGGGGGTTGAAAATAAATCCAACTTGCCTTTTGGCACCCTGCTTGATCTAGCACAGACCAGAAGTGATGACTGTGCCATTCAACCAGCCAGAGAACCTCTACAGCTTGTGACAGGCTGCAGGGGTAAGATGACTTGAACCACATGTCATCAGAGAAACATTACAATTTGGCCACTGGCAAAAAAAATTCTATTTACATTCAACGGGTGAAAAAAGAATTGAATACGTCCCCCAATTTCTAAGTAAATATATTAATAAACTTACTATTGACATGCATTTCGCACCAGATGTTGGTAACAACCTATCCAATCCACACAGGCAAATAAATAAAATCATAGAGGTCCATAAATTCTGTGTAACAATGAGAAATTACACAGGGAATAAGTGTTGAACACATGAAGAGAGGTGCAAAAATCCATGGAAAGTCATGACACCAGCTGAAATCTATCTGGAATTAGAAAGCAATCCTGCCACTTACAGTTGAAACTAGAAGTTTCCATCCACACTCTATGAAGACACATATGCATGTTTTTCTCACTATCTGACATGAAATCAGAATAAACCTTTCCCGTTTTAGGTCAATTAGGAACCAACATTATTTATATTTGCTAAATGCCAGAATAATGAGAGAGAGAATGTTTTAAGGCATTTTTATAACTTTCTGCAAAGTCAAAAGTTTACATATATTTCATTAGTATTTGGTACTATTTCCCTTAAACTGTATGACTTGACATTGGCTGATGATCGAATTTGGGGAGGACCCCACGTTTTTTGTTTTAAGTTATTTAATTTAAAATAAAAGCCTGGGGTGCCCTCTGTTTTGGATTACCAGCCAAGGTGAAGCTGCCAGCAGCCGTATGCTTTACCCTAGCTGGCTACAGAAGATAGGGAGACCCCTCGTAGTTTTTTCTTAATTTATTTTTGGCTAAGTACAAGGCTAAACACCCTTTGGTGCCACATGACAGGCACTAAAGGGTGCAAGATTACAAAATGCAGGGAGTGGAACATTAAATATGTCTTTCCCATCTATCTATGACGAGCACCGACATCATGAGGTTAGCGGAGTTCTATACCTGCGGTGAGGAGCTCCGCTGAACTCGTGACATCAGCGCTTGTCACTGAGTGCCATTGTCTGCCGCGTTCTCACATCAAGTATCACGGGCTGTGATTAGTGGTGACGTCGCTCAGGTGATGTGCAGTCACAGCTGAAGTGACGTCTCCACTATCCGCATGGCTCACTTCACTTGCGGCCTGAATCTCACAGCAGGCGGTCATGTTCTATGGCTCTCGCAGTGAGATTTAGATGTAGCAGTGCTGGAAGCGTCATGGGACCTCGGGTGGATTACGTAGGACATAGAGGGGTGTTTGGGGTGTTAATAAAGGGGTGAAAGAGGGTGGCTTTTTTGTCTTTTATTTCAACTAAAGGATTTTTTAGGTGTTTGTATTTAATTACTTTCACTCACAGATTAGTGATGGGGGTGTCTCATAGACGCCTGACATCCGTAATCTAGGACTTAGGGGCAGCTATGGGCTCCTATTAACTCCTTATTACCCCAATTGCCACTGCCCCAGGGCAGTCGGGAAGAGCCAGGTAAAGTCCCAGGACTGTTGCATCTCATGGATGCGGCAATTCTGGGCAGCTGCTAGTTGATATTTTTAGACTGGGGGGCTCCTAATAACATGGGTCTCCCCAGCTTGAGAATACCAGCCCCCAGTGTGAGGTTTTATCTTGGCTGGGTATCAAAATTGGGGGGACCGCATGCCGTTTTGTTTTAATTTTATTTATTTTACTGTACAATATAGACCCCCCCCCCCCCCACTGGCATATGTGATTGGTTGCAGTCAGACAGCTATCACTAGGTAAGGAGACACACAAACCAACTCGCAAAAGGATCAGATAACAAAGATAGTGTAAGAAAAATCTTTATTTAAGAGTAAAAAGTATACAGAAAAAGAGGGGGTGTAGTAACAGGGAGGATACACTGGATGGCATACCAGAGCAGCTGAGAGCAATGAAGTAAACACGCATACTCAGCTGGAATGGCGCCAAGTCCCATCCATTCCAGCTGTGAGTATGCGTGTTTACTTCTAGTACTTGGTTGCCACAACATGATGCCTTTCTGTATTATTTTGTCTTGGGATTCCGCCTGTATATGATTCAGTAATATATGCTGGCATCCCCTCTACCCTTTATAAGGATTTTTTGTGGCTTCCTTACAACGTTGCACACTTCATTGCTCTCAGCTGCTCTGGTATGCCATCCAGTGTATCCTCCCTGTTACTACACCCCCTCTTTTTCTGTATACTTTTTACTCTTAAATAAAGATTTTTCTTACACTATCTTTGTTATCTGATCCTTTTGTGAGTTGGTTTGTATGTTTATATAGATCAGAATATCCATTATATTTATGAATAAGTGGGTGGTGACATGTTTTCATTGTGCTAGGAGACCAGCTTATTATGCTTAATTCCCACAATATTCATATTGTACCAAGGCTGATTTTTGGTGTTTGCACTAGGTAAGGAGGTGCGTCTGACCGCAACCAATCACAGACACCAGTGAGCAAGGGAAGCAGTGAATATGTATGAGCCTAATGAGCGTCCGGCTCGGGAAGATGAAAGAGTTGCCGCGGGAGCAGTGTGAGCCGCTCAGGTTATCGGTGAGTATGTAGCGCTTGCTCCTACCCCTTTGCGCCGGATTCTGTCCCCCATAGACTTTATATGGGGACCAGCATCTGGCCAGATATTGTGAACTGTATGTAATCCTCCTTTTTTTCTTTTTTTTTTTGCGGTCCGCACAAGTCACACGGACCACCTATGGTATGCAACGAATGCGGTTACCATATGGATGTATCCATGGAACAAAAGGACTTTTTTTGCAGAACGCAAAAACGGAATCTTTGTGTGAATGTAGCCAACGGCGTAACTAGCGCGGTCGCAGGGGTCGCCATTGCGACAAGGCCCGGTAGGTTAGGGGCCCGTGGCCGCCCAGCAGATTAGCAGCCAGCTCCTTTCAGTGAGAGAGGACCTGCGCTGATCTGTCGCAGACCACACAGCCCCTATATGACGTGGTGCCGCCGCTGACACCGGGTCCCCCTGCCCGGGGTCGGCGGCACAGTGCCCTCCTCCCACGTCATCGCACACAGCAATGATGAAGCATAGAGCAGCTGCCGTTGGTCTAGGCATCATCATTCTCCCCCTGTGCCTGCACGGTGACGTCACTCCTGTGCGACTGTTGTGCTGAGAGCACAGAGCGGGAGGACGAGGACAGAGGTGAGGGGATGGAGCAGCGGTGGAAGGAGAGGAGACGGGAGGACAGAGCAGCAGGGGAACGAGGAGAGGTGAGTACTTGTTATTGTAATTTTTTTATATATAAATTAGTGAGTCCATGGTGGCCAGAGGAAGGGGGAAGGGGGGCTGTATTATTATACATGGAGGCCTGGGGAGGCTGGCTGTATTATTATACATGGAGGCTGGCTGCATTATTATACATGGAGGCCTGGGGAGGCTGGCTGCATTATTATACATGGAGGTCTAAGGGGGCTGCATAATAAACATGAAGGACACCTTATACATGGATTATAGGGCTGTATTATACATGGAGGTCTATGGGGATGCATTATACAACATAAAGGACAACTTATACATGGACTAGTGGTGCATTATACATGGACCTGCCGAGTTTGAGACCCCGGCCTTAACTCTAAGGCTAAGTTCGCACACTGGGTTTTTTTGACGCTGCGTTTTTGGCCGCTAAAAACGCACAAAAACGCACCTGCGTCGAAAAAACGCGTCAAAAAACGCATGCGTTTTTACCGCGATTTGGTGCATTTTTGGCTGCGTTTTGCTGCGTTTTTGATCTCTGCGTTTTGCTGCGTTTTTCCAATGCATTGCATGGGAGGAAAACGCAGAAAAACGCAGGAAAGAATTGACATGTCCATTTTTTTTTTCAAGCTCAAAAACGCAGCTTAAAAAAACAGTTGTGTGCGGACAGCAAAATTGAAAACTCATAGACTTTGCTGGGGAAGCAAAGTCATGCAGTTTTGAGGCCAAAAACGCACCCGAAAAACGCCGCGAAAAACGCACTGTGCGCACATAGCCTAATGTTGTCACTCCTTCCCCCAGAACGTGACGTCACATCGTATAACTACCCATATGTTACGAAATGGATGATATCACGTGACCGTCCTGAGCAGTTCTGCTACATCCGCCTCCTGCAAGATGGCCGCCTCCTCAGGTCATGACGTGGCTTTCTACTTCCGGTACAGCTCATAGCTATGGCGAAGTCCAGGCTGGAGCTGAATTTTGTGCGGCTTCTGTCCCGCTGTGAGAGCATGGCCTCGGAGCGGAGGGAGCAGGGGGAGTGGAGGCTGGAGAAGGTGAGAGGCGGTGCGGGGACGTAGTGCGCCATTGCTCGCTCCATCTTGTGCAGTAATGGAGGTCAGCCAGGTCTGCGGGACGTGTCACTGCTCCCAAATAAAGGGCTTGTGCAGACTGATGCAGAGGAAGCGTCATAGAGGCTGCCAGGCTTCCAGCAAGCTGTCACCTGTCTGGAAGACCTCTGCTTGCTGTCAGTGAACTGTCTATCCTCTGGAGGATGGCTCCTGCCGGCGGACGCTGATCTGGGCAGTAGGTCCAGTGCCATGTCCGGAGAGTGGCTCCCCATGGCGCCAATGTGCAGGCCAGTCACTCACAAGTCAACGCAAGAAAAGCTCCTCTGTAGTGTAATGACCTAGTAGCAATAATGAAAGAGGATCTGCAAAATATACCCATGAATTAAAGGGGGAAGAATGTGCACAAAATCATAATAAAACATGAAAATCTAACAGTTGTAATACCACAAGTGGCCACAAGGTGGCGCCACACTCCAATATACCGTAATGGTCAAACACAGAAAAATCTATTTGTAACAAATGTATCAAAATATTAAATGTCACAAAAGCACAAACCCATTAATATTGAAAGATTATTAATACACAAAATGCCTTCTGGGATGTGGGGGGACATATACCAACAAGGTTTGTTTGCTCCTTTACTTTACAAATTATTAGTTTATTTTCACAGCAAGTTTAAGTGTAATATTTATTATGCAATATGACTTGTGCTATAAAACATTCATACTTATAATGTTGCTCTTATTATTATTCACATATTGAGCCAGTAAATACAATTGATGTTGTGATTTAGGATTTACTCATTTTTGTACTATAAATTGTTTTTGCCTCCATTATTTTTACCATATATCACTATTTTGGCTTATCCAATGTGATTTTCCAGTGCAATGAAATACTGGGCTAGTGCGATTCATTCATAAATTTTAATAATTTTTGCAATATTAATGAGTTTGTGCCATTTACTATAATATTTTGATTCATTTGTTACAAATAGATTTTTACACCAGTTTGACCATTATAGTTGAGTGTGGTATTACCATTTAATTGTTATATTTTTAATCTTATTAAAAATTGTTTTATTCTTTATTTTTTTGTGCACATGCTTCCTCCTTTTTTTGAATTCAGTGAAAAGAGATGCCAGCATACGCGGGGGCCACAGACTAGCCACGTGGCCCCTGAACCAGATTCCTGTGGATCTTCGTGTTTCATCCTACTACTCATGGTAGACAGTTTTTCCTTATCCTATACAATACATTTTACTGATCCCAAGGGAAATTGTAGTATACCACCTCTAGGTTGGCTTGTTATACATCTGTGTTGCCAAATTAATAGCAAACAAACACTGTTAAAGGGGTACTCCGAAAGCAAAGGTCAATATCATAGTTAAATGTGTAATTTAATATTCACTATTTTAATATACTTCATATGAAAATTCCCTAAGCTTCATGGTTTACGCAGTTGAAAGATTCTTCTAACGAAGATTAGAACCCTGCAATGTCCTCTACTCTTCAGTAACCAGTTGATGAGAGCACACTGTGTGCCGCAGCTGGGCTGCTCAGATCCGGATCCGCGGTGGCTCGAGGGGTGTCCGGACTAGGGGGTCGTGCAGCCACTCGAATGAAGGGGGTATTTACAGGGGATTGTGTTTAGAGTTTGTGACGCCACCTGTGGTGTGCGGTAATGTGGGGTATCACCGTTGGGAGTACCCGGGGGCGATGGAGTGGGGCAGCCGGATGTTAGAACCCTCCACGGGTGGGGGGGTGGGGGGATGCCCCGGGACTCGGTGATGGGATGCCCCGGGACTCGGTGATGGGATGCCCCGGGACTCGGTGATGGGATGCCCCGGGACTCGGTGATGGGATGCCCCGGGACTCGGTGATGGGAGCTACGGAGTGCCGTGGGTAGCGAAGAGGGACACTTTCGTACTCACACAGTCCATAAAGATGACACTGACTGGATAAACCAAAGTTCTGGATGCCGCTGCCGGAAGCTAGTTTGGGTCCCGTCCCCGATGGTGCTGCCTGGTGATCTGTGACCTCTTCCCTGGCACTTAGTTCACTTCTTGGTTGGCCCCGGTAGCATAAAACTAGTCGGGTCCCGCTCCCCAGTGTGGCTAACTGTGGGAGCTTGCTCTCAGGGTTCACGCTTGGGATTTCCTTGACCGTTTTAGTGGAAAGTCCTATCCCCCTCGTTGCGCTAGTACCCAGACTTCGGAGCGGGTGGAGAACGGATCTTAAACGCTCCATTCTTGTCGGTTAAATTTTCAGGTTACCTGAAGCTACTCCCTGAACTAGGGTCCATGTACCCCGTCGTGCCCTGGTCCCAGCCCAGTGATGGTACAACGCCGCCGGCTGTCGTCCTCGACAGTTCCGTGCCCCTTGTCACGATCCCCTGCGACCGGGGGTCCAGCTCCTACTAGGCCCAGACCACTGTCTGCTACCTAGTTGCTTCCAATGAGCACGGCTCCTGACCTTCTTTCTCCTTCCCTCCTTACACTTCACTCTCCAACTCACAACTGAACTACTCCTGACCTCCCCTTAACCAACCCCCAAGTGGGCGACCCTATTCCACTCAGGCCGTCCACTGGTGTGTCTGGTGGGTGTGGTGCAGAGTGTACCTAGGATTTTATTGGCTAATGTAGGCAACACCATGTGGTTAAGGACCCATAACCAATGAGGAGGTGGATATTGCACAGAAGGGCAGATTGTACAATACCCTGTGATGACCTGATAGTCCAGAAGCGTCACACACTGTCCATGCGCATTGAAAAGAACAGAACGTGAGAAGCAGGGAGAACAGCCCCTGAAACTGATGTCACCATGCTAAAATAGGATTCAGACGCTCCCGCCGGATCCTTGCTTCTCTTTAGAATTAGCAAAGGAGCTTGCTGTCAATGAGTACCCAAAGGAATACAGACCCGGGAGTACATACTGGTCAGAATTGACTACTGACGCATGCCCAGTACAGCAGGGGGCACATACTGGTCAGAATTGACTATTGGCACATGCCCAGTAGAGCAAAGGGTATATACTGGTCAGAAGTGACCAATAATGCATTCCCAATTGAGCAGGGGGCACATTCTGGTCAGAATTTACTACTAGCGCATGCCCAGTAGAGCAGAAAGCGCATACTGGTCAGAATTGACTATTGGCATATGCCTAGTAGAACATGAGGTACATATGGTCAGAAGTGACTTCTGGCGCATGCCAAGTAAAGCCAGGAGCACATATTGGTCACAATTAACTACCACGCTGCGGAATATGTTAGCGCTATATAACAATAAGGATTTATTTACTAGAGCATGCCTAGTAGAGCAGGGAGCACATACTGGTCACAGTTGACTACTGGCGCATGCCCAGTAGAGTAGGGGGCACATGCTGGTCAGAATTGACTACTAGCACCAGGGCTGTGGAGTCGTTAAGACAAACCTTCGACTCCGACTCCTTAATTTCCCTTGCACCGACTCCGACTCCACGACTCAGACTCCCACATATATTGCTTATATTTAAGTGAAAAATTTATTGTAGTGCAATGTGAACATCAGACATTTAATCATTTTTATGATACAATAATCAAGATACTTAGATAGAACATAAAATATATTTATTGGAATACAACTTTAAAACACAAAAACCTGTACTAAATTGTAACTATGTAATATATATATATATATATATATATATATATAATTAGTATTACATAGTTACAATTTATTAAAGTTTTTGTGTTCTAAAGTTGTAGAACATAAAATATATTTATTGGAATATCTAAATATCTTGATTATTGTATCATAAAAATGATTAAATGTCTGATGTTCACATTGCACTACAATACATTTTTCACTTAAATATAAGTAATATACTAAATGTTAATATTTAGTATGTTTTTGTTGAAAACTGTTTTTTGCCACTTACATAGTGTTATATATAATAATGTAATACACTATGTAATACACTATGTAAGTGGCAAAAAACAGTTTTCAACAAAAACATACTAAATATCATTTGTGCAGTCTATAAATTTGTTGTAAGAAATAGAATTGCCTCAATCAGAGCCTCCTTCATAGATGACCTCAAATCTGACCTAATAATTTTAAGGCTAGAGAACAACCTCTCTACGGTAACTTGGGTTGGAGGAAAAGCCGTAACCACATGGGCAACATCTCTAACAATTTCCGGGTATAAAGGAATTGCCTCATGCACAGTCAGTTTTGATGAATGGTTGAATTTTTCTATTTCTTTGAGAGCAAGTGAAACATTTTACGGAAATCTGGTCAATCTGCTGCTATAGGAGACGGAGTGAAATCTTTTTCCTTGCGGCAACGCTTTGCCTGCTCCATGTCATCCAAATACTTGTCAAAGATAAACTCCTCATCTGATTAGGATGACGATACGGCAGCAGTAGCACTGTCAGGACCAAAGTCCTCTTGCGCCTGGCAGTCCTGTAGGCCACTCATCTTAACTGCTACCTCAGTTATAGCTTCTTTTCCTTTAGTAAGCTGTTGATCACCAAGCAGTATACGATGACTTGGGTCCACATAAACAGCTGCCAGAAGAATTTTATTTTCTAATAACTGTGTCTCTCTCCATTTCATTGAAGCAGAAATGCAATCTGCGATTAAACCTCCTCTTTGGGACTGGCAAAATAGCAAGTTTTTTCACCCCCTTATGAAAATACCAGGAGTTAAATCCTCAGACTGTAATATTTTAGGCATGGTTAATAAGTGATTAAGCAATTCCTTCAATTCAGCCACCTGTCTTCATTGACCTTCATTTAAAGTTACCAGAGGGTTCACCATATCTATAAGAAACTATTTTAGTTCAAGCAATTACTCAGTCATTAAATAAGTGCTGCCCCACTGAGTGGCTTGATCAACAATTGCCCCTTTCCAAGCATGTCTCTTTAATATGGAATCAATTTTAGGGGTTCTGGCGGCAATAACCAACTTCCTCACTTTTCCAATCAGATTTCCAGCATGTCCCTCTTGCAGACTCTCTCTTATTGGCAGCTGCAGCGTGTGCACAACACAGCGCATGTGATGAATATGAAAATGTTTTGAAGCAGCTTCAACAAGATCATCTAATCCTAAAGTATCATTTTGCTATTCTTCTGTTGTAATATCTGTTTGTTCCTCAGTTACATGAACAGCACTGTGGCCTTTCATCTCACATATACTGAATCCTAAATTTTCTTCTAGATGTTGTTCATTACTCTCATTCATCAGTTTAATTGTACTTATCATGTTTGAAGCATTGTCCGTTACAATAGCAAGAACCTGGTTTTTTTTTTTTTAGTTCGTAATCCTGCAGAACTTTTTCCACTAAGGCCTGGAGAAACTGGCTGGTGTGTTGAGCTTTAGTATCTTTTACTGCCAGTGTCTTGGTAACAATTTCTTTCTTGTCACAAACATATCGAACATTGATAGCAAAATAATTCAGTGAAATGCAGTGACTCTGGCATCCAGCAAAGGCAATGGGTGAAAAGATAGGACATCCAGACACATAGTTTTGTGAGGATCCGTTTGTGTGCTCAAAAACAGGTCCTCACAAAGAATGAGCAGTCAGTTTGTGGCGTTTTTCTAATCTGCTTTTGCTATTAAAAGCATTATTCATGAGCTCAAAAACCTTTCAGATGATGCGGTTTTTTAAAAAGCTGATTTGATTTTGCAGCTGACAAACGTATACTCAAAAAACGCAGCAAAAACGCTGTGTGTGAATGTAGCCTTAGATCAGGAATAGAACAGCCATTTATAGGACATTTCATAACTTTCCCAAATTCCTATGAAAATATATTCAGCACATTCTGCATTGAACTACTGTACCCAATTTATTATATAGTTTAGGAGTCGGAGTTTGTGTTCAATGGACCGACTCAGACTCCACAGCCCTGACTAGCGCATGCCCAGTAGAGCAGGAGGCACATACTGGTCAGAATTGACTACTGGCGCATGTCCAGTAGAGCAGGGGACACATACTGGTCAGAATTGAGTACTGGCTCATGCCTAGTAGAGCCAGGAGCACATGCTGGTCAGAATTAATTACTGCGCTGCAGAATATGTTAGCGCTATATAAAAATAAATACATTTTTTTATTTTATTTACTAGTGCATGCCCAGTAGAGCAGGGAGCACATACTGGTCATAATTGACTACTAGTGCATGCTCAGTAGTGCAGGGAGGACATACTGGTCACAGTTGACTACTGGCGACTGCCCAGTAGAACATGGGGTACATACCATTCAGAAGTGACTACTAATGCATGCCTAGTAGAGAAGAAAGCACATACTGGTCACAATTGACTACTAGCACATGCTTAGTAGAGCAGGGGGCACATACTGGTCAGAATTAACTACTGGCGCATGCCCAGTAGAACATGGGGTACATACCAGTCAGAAGTGACTACTAATGCTTGCCTAGTAGAGCAGGCAGAAGCAAATCCAGCGGTGTTCCTCAGTAACCAGAAGATGTGAGTAAAATCATGTAATTTATTGAAAAAATATTAAAAAATCCAGCAAGAATAGCAGTGACAAAACGGGAGATTAGTCAGAGACTAGTTTCAGCATACAAGCCTTCATCCTGTCTGAATCAGTAGAGCAGGGAGCATATACTGGTCAGAATTGATTACTAGCGCATGCCCAGTAGAGCAGGGGGCACATACTGGTCAGAATTGATTACTAGCGCATGCCCAGTAGAGCAGGGGGCACATACTGGTCAGAATTGATTACTAGCGCATGCCTAGTAGAGCCCGGAGCATATACTGGTCAGAATTAACTACTGGCACATGCTAAGTAGAGCAGGGAGCAAATACTAGTCACAACTGATTACTGGCGCATGCCCACTAGAGCAGGGGGCACATACTGGTCAGAATTGACTGCTGGCACATACTAGTCACAATTGACAACTGGCACATGCCAGTATGAGCAGTAACTAGCCCAGTACCTGAAACAGATGTCACTAATGATGCTTCAGTTCAAGGGAGTGACTGCAGCTGGGGCAGAGACCACATTGCCAGCCCCTAATGAATGCCGGTACAGTATCTCAGTATGCACTGTATTAGAGATACACGAGCAGCATGTTTCACATTGGCTGTATTCTCTCAGCCAGGTACGTTTGACTTGGGCTGCTTTCACACTACGTTTTTTTAGCATGCGTCATGAACGTTTTTTTGCTGCAAAAGCGGATCCTGTTTTTGCAGAGAAAAACGCAAGCAAACACATGTGTTATTTTGCAGGATCCTGTCACTTGAAGTTTATGGGCTGGCATTGGAGTCATGTGATCGGGAGTGAGGGGAACTGAACGTGAGACTGTTAGCCGGCATCTGACAGCTGTAACTTGCTTGGATACCCGATATTTACCTTGGTTACGAGCGTGTGCAGCTGCTAGGAGCCGGGCTCCCTGCACACGTAACAAGGTAATCATTGGGTAACTTGCTTGGATACCTGATATTTACCTTGGTTACGAGCGTGTGCAGCTGCTAGGAGCCGGGCTCCCTGCACACGTAACCAAGGTAAACATCGGGTATCCAAGCAAGTTACACGATGTTTAACTTGGTTACGAGCCTCCGCAGCTCTCAGGCGGGGGAGAGAGAGACTGATCACACCAGGCTGGTTTCTGGGCATGCTCAGTAGAGCAAGCAGGATCCTGTCTATCAGCATGCCAGCGTTCACATACGTTTGTGTGCAGTATAGTCAGGATCCAGCAATTTGCAGTATTTGGACGCAGCTCAAAAACGCTACAAGTAGCGTTTTTGAAGAATGTTAAAAAACTGCAAGTCGCTGGATCTTTACTATAACGCACCCAAACGCAGGTGAACGCATGTTGACGCGAGTCCATTGCAAATGCATTGAATTGAAAACGCATTTGCACTGGATCCGTTTTTGCGTTAAAAAAACGTTCAGGACGTATGTTAAAAAAACGTAGTGTGAAAGCAGCCTTAGCTGACGTTAGTCAGACAGGCAGTTCCCCAGCAGTTTTTTCCTGCTGGCTGCCCTAGAAGGACAGGTTTCTGTGAGAAGCCACCGAGTACCCACCTATCCAACTGGTGGCTTTTACAGTATGTCTTTCTCTGATTTGCTGCAGCGTTTCAGAGTCAAACATACCTGGCTGATACATGATGCCCACAGATTGGAGTCAGATTCACTCTAAACAAATTTAACCAGGCAGTTTTCCATCTTTGTGCTTCTGTTTTCTCTTTCTCCTCTAAGGCTGCTTTCACACCTCCGGTTTCTGCAATGCGGCACAATCCGGCACTTTGCAGGAAAATCGCAACCCTTTTTTTTTTGCTGCCGGTTGCGTTTTTTCTGCATAGACTTTAATTAGTGCCGCATTGTGCCGCAAGGCCTTGCGTTCCATCCGGTTTTTGCCGCATGCGGCAGATTTAGCCGATGCGGCGGCCGGATGGAACGTTGCCTGGCACGTTTTTTCATGCGGCAAAAAAAAAAATTCGAACGATGCAGCACATTTTTGCGGCAATAACCGCATCCGGCCGCCGCATGCGGTTTTTGCCACTGCGCATGCTCAGTAGCATGCCGCAAGCGGCAAAAACCGGACTGGCCGCAAAGGAAAAACTTATGCAAAGGATGCGGTGTGTTCACATTGTGTTTTTAATGCGTTATTTGCTAGAAGATGTAGAGTTAGTGCAGAAATATAGTGTATAAATGTCAGCCTGCATCTCTAATTCAATAACACCCCATTTTCTATCAGGAGATGCAGGTCAGTGAACTCAATTCATCTGAGGTGAGGTCACTTAGTTCAATGAGGATACCTGAGGTCATTTTACCTGCAGTCACAGTTGGGGTACTATATGAACCTCCAGCTGTGACCACAGATAAACATCACCGCTCATAGCTGCAGCTCAGTCAGTCTCTGTCTGAAGCCACAGCATATGGTCATGTTTTCTAATGTGCCCGTGATGTGACTTTAGTATGAAGCAGAGTCTGGATCGTCGTGGGACCTCGTGTGGATTACGTCAGATCTGCAGGAGTGTTTTTGGGGTTAATACATTTGAGAGAGAAGATGTTTTTTCGTATTTTATTTAAAAAAATGGATTTTTTCACTGTCTAATCTAGCACTTAATGTCAGCTGTGAGCTGTCATTAACCCTTCATATTACCCCAATTGCCACCACACCAGGGCAATCGGAATGAGCCAGGTAAAGTGTCAAAATTGTAATATCTACTGGGTGCGACAATTCTGGGTGGCTGCAGGCTGCTATTTTTCAGCTGGGGGGGGGGGAGGGTAGGGGCAATATCCATGGGTCTCCCCAGCCTGAGAATAACAGCCCCCAGATATTATGGCTGGGTATCAAAATTGGGTGGTGGGGGGGGGTGCAATAATTTAAAAAAAATCTGCATGTGGTCCCTCTTATTTCGATACACAGTCAAGGTAAACACATGGCTGAGGGTGCTGCAGCCTGTATCCATATGTTTTATTTGTGCTGGGTATCACAATATGGGGGATCCTACGCCAATTTTATTTACTTATTTTTACACCACTATAGAGATGCACACAGGGTGTGTGATTCCAAGCTGTCATTAAGGGTGGGGCCGCGGTCTGACTGCAACCAATCATAGACACCGGAACTGCCGGTGGGTGGGGGAAGGAGTGAATATGTATGAGGGTAATGAGTATCCCCCGAAGTAGTGTTATAGCAGTGCAGGAGAGTCGGTAAGTATTACATGCCTGCTTTGATCCCCCTAGCCCCTTCTACCACTGTCTTAAAGCACAGTATTTGGATCCCCATAGACTTTGAGGATCGGCATGCGGCCAGATACCCGGAAATAATTCCGGCTCCAGACCGGGTTTTCTTTTAAAATTCCAGTTGGACCTGCTGCTTCTGGACATCTACAGGTTAACTCATCATTACATATGACCCATTCACACTTCAACATTTGAGGAGTCATTTTACATGTAAACCAAGATATTTTGTGCACGTGCAGAATGCAGCCGGCCCCCTATGATATAGGTGGGGTAACAGGTGCAGAATACGGATGAGACAAGCACTCATAGCTTACCATAACAGGGAGGGGGTGACTGCTGGTATTAAATATGCACGCTAATGAGGTTTATCCTAAGGCGCCAGTCACACAGGTACGTGCAATGCACAGTGTCTGGCTATTGAAGACTCCCTTACTGTTAGATCAGGCGGGCTACCCAGCACTATATAAGTGCACCCCACAGGGCAGACACCCCAAAGGGCCTGGCTGCATCCTGCAGAACATTGTGCTATAGAAAATGATATAAAATTATAATTAGTGTGAGGTATTGGTCCATATTTTGGCCAAAAATACATAACCACCCCCTCTGTTATTGTAGGCTTTGAGTGGTTGTCTCGTCAGTATTCTGTACCTGTTACCCCCACCTTTTTTTTTTTTTCTTTTCTGAATGTGTGTCCTTTTAGGTGAATTAAACAAAGATGTTTTATAATTTATACACTGGTGTTTTTTTATTTTTTTTTATTTTTAATCCACCAGTGCTCAGGAGAAATGCAGAAGTGTAAATGAAGTCTTACGCTGATAAAAATAGGATGCACATATCTTTAAGTGAACTAGTGCAAAACAAATTCCTTGAACACGTCCTACTCTGTAGGAATCTGAAGCATTTTTGTCCCTTACCTGGTTAGTACGCTTTAAAAAGTGAAATATTTTTCAATATATTTAAACTGGAAAAACAGGCATTGATGCATCTCCCCAGCCTCTTACAGCCCTAAATCTCCTGCTTGCCTTTACTGCAGACACCACTAGGGGGAGCTCAGTGCAAATGAATTTACTAAAGAACACAATAGCAGCTTTAAAATCTTTATACACTTGGCTCCCTCTGGTGGTGGTTACAGTAAATTGCTGTGGCTCTGTGTTAGGAGTGCACATTTTTGGGGGGTCCAAGTGCCACATTTTTAGGTTGAACCAACCCCAAGGGCTTCAATAAAACTTGGTTATTAGAGGATTGTGTCTTATGACATCAGGAAAGTACTGGATGTGCCACAAATATCTCATAGGTGTTCGTACCATTTATAGAACTCCCACCTATAAAGAGGATAGAGGTCTACATCTCCCCTATTATCAACCTTGAAACAGTCTTCTTAATAGACTTCAATGATTATAGAAGCATTGATGTATGGCCACTTCTTCACCTCATCTATTCTGTGCTGCAGAGATGGCCACAGACCACTATTAATAAATACCTGGACCTACAGTACTACCAGCACTCTTCTGACATGGAAAGTACATGTGAGCACACTGTAAGGCACGGTAGTGACCAGATGGTGGAGGGCTGCATAGAAGGACAGGCGCTTCACAGCCACAAGTTGTGTATACCTGCCCTAAATGAAGAAATGTGAGCATTTTCCCTCCAGGTCCACTTGCCAATATGAGCCCCATTGCACTTGTGTGGTGTGACCATGTACTAGTGCTACCTTTATCTGTATCCGTTTTTATATGGGGTCCATTTTTGTCCACTAAGGGATTTTAAAAATGAGACCAACCAAATATAATAACCTCTTCTCCTCTTCTTCCTCCAGTTTGTTGGTGCACTAGAAGAAATGCTTACTTCAATTAAAAAGGACTCCAGGTATGTGCCATCTATAGTCTGCAGACTGTTCTGTTACATGGCCAAGGTTGTTTCTAGATGTCTTTTAGGGCACTCTGTATTCCTATGCCCTGGCAGTGCACGTGGCCATTGACGAGGAGGGCCTGCTGCTGTATTAGAGAAATGGAGAGAAGCTGGACACTACACTATTGAATTGTCATGTTAATTTGTGGCAGTGCCACCCACTGTAAATACCATACTTTCTTCCCAAGAGGCAGTAAACTGGATAAAGTCTATTCTTCGGCATATGATGCGGGTCCCATCAATGTTTTGTCATCAGTAATTAATTACTTTCCAACACAAGAAAACGGGATATTGTGGTTAAGTAGAATATACTGGCACATTTCTTACTATAAGCTACACATGACTTTATTAACTTGCTCTTAAGAACAGTTGTTTTGTGTGTTTTTATTTTTTTCCCTCTTCAGTTGGATATGTTCCATGCCCAACAGCTCCAGTGTGTTACCATTAAATACACTTTTAGTTTATTTTACTGATTTTAAATGGATTATCCAGGACATGATATTGATGACCTATCCTTGGGGTCATATTGGTGGGGTCCAAAACCCCTACAATCATGTGTTATCGGCTTTGGCTGCATCTGGATGTAGAGATTGTGGCGCAGGAGCAGCACCGCTCCATATACTGTGTAGGGGCCCTTCTCAGTACTGCAGCTCAGCTCCTATTTACTTTATTTTACTCCTTTCTATAGCGTCATCATATTGCATAGCGCTTTACAGACGTGATCATCACTGTTCCCTTTTGGGCTCATAATCTAAATTCCCTATTAGTATGTCTGTGGAGTGTGGGAAGTACTTGAGAATCCAGAGGAAACTCATGCAAACCCCGTACAGATGTTGTCCTTGGTGGGTTTTGACCCGTGTTGCAAGACTTAGTACTGGTCAGGACTGTGAAGCTGAGCCACCATCATAAGGGAGATGTCCTGTAAACTGTTCCATCGTGCATATTATGTCCCAGCTTACTTACATAATATCTACCCGAATGTCAATGACCGATGCCTTTAGAGGCTGTGACTCTCTAGGTAACCTTTTACATGTATGGTAGACATGTCCAGTAGTAAGCTCTCTTTGGACCAATGTGATTTCCCTAATATCATCGATGGTTGGAAAGACAATCCACTTATCACCCACTGTTTTGTTACTGGATGATAGGCCTATCAATAATAAAATCCATCATGAGCTTTATTTTTTTTTAAAATTCTGTGGAAGCAGAAAAGGAATGTCTGACTTTCATTTCTTCATTTATTTATTATTACTTTTGTCAGATTCAAGTTATTTCTGTGATCATTGTGGGTTTTTGTTTCATTAAACAAGGGGTACCAACAATTTTGACCACGTCTGTGTATATAGCTAGATTTTTTAAAGGGACTGTCAACTACTTTACTACCTCAGCTTAATCAATTCAGGACCTCAAAAAAAATAAAAACAGTGATTACTGGCATCCACCCAGGTGGTTCAATAATTGTGTATTTATTTGTTTTTATTTTGAAAAAAAAACAAACTCCAAACCTTAAAATATGATGAAATATATCAGACGTTGATTAAATTGATACGCGGCATAACTGCTGAGGGGACAGGGTAGAGGACTTCTATTGACTTAAATTTCTGAATATGTGCATATGTAGTCACAGGAATATTAAGCTGCTTGGAGAGGGTCTTATATCCTTTACCTTTAACATGCTTTTCTATAATTTTCTTTCTAATCTCCTGAGACAGCTCTTTTCTTCGCTTCCTCTGGTCTATGTTGAGTGTGGTATACACCCTGTCACCAAACAGTGAGTATCTGTAGCCCTATATACAGGCCCACTGACTGATTACAAGATTATAGACCCCTGTGATGCTAATTAGTGGACATACCTTGATTTAACATGTCCCTTTTGTCACATTATTTTCAGGGGTACAATCCTTTCTGTCCAGGCCTTTATTTTAAGGGTATATCCGCACACTGCATGCTTGGTTTGACCAAAAAATGCACCGTCTGTCAGACTTTGACAACTGTAACCACTGCGTTTGACAGAAAAAAACCGCAGTCAAAACGCATGCGTTTTGGATGCATTTTTTAAAGAATAGGATATTTGATAGAATAGATGGATAGAAAAATAGAAAGAATAGAACATATTGAATACATAGAAAAAACATATAGAATAGATAATAAGAAAGAACAGAATAGAGGGATAGCTAGCTTGACCAACTGTTTTTTTTTTTTTTTGGGGGGGGCAGCTTTGTTTTGTTTGTTTGTTTGGGGAGGGTGGGATGACATGGGGTCCCCTACATTTTTCATATCCAGCACAGGGGAGTGCAGACAGAACTGTGCCATCAGACTGAGGGTTCACTGCTGTGATGTTCAGGCATAGACTAAAGCAAGCCGCGCAATCAGCGGTGCCGTCACTCGGGTGAGTCCTCCACCTGCGGCTCACTTCAGTCACTCGGATGATGGGTGGAGGACTCCAGCTGAGGCAGCGGCTAACGTGAGTGACGGTACCGCTGATAGTGTGAGTCTCTTCACTTGTTGCGTGGAGCTCACAGGAAGCAGTCTTGTTCTATGGCGCTCGCTGTGAGCGTCACATGTAACAGTATTGTAAGCATCATGGAACCTTGTGTGGATTACGTCGGACCTGGAGGTGTGTTATTGGGGTTAATATAGTGGTGAAAGGCGGGTGTTTATTGTCTTTTATTTCAAATAAAGGATTTTTGGGTGTTTGTGTTTATTTACTTTCGCTTACAGATTAATCATTAGGGGGTGTCTCACAGATGCCTGCCATGATTAATCTAGGACTTAGTGGTAGCTGTGGACTGCCATTAAAGGCAACCGGTCAGGTCCAATATGCACCCAGAACCACAAGTAGTTCTGGGTGCATATTGTTAATCCCTGCCTATCTGTCCCTGTATACACTAGCATAGATAGAGATCTTTAGTAAACATATTTCTAAAGATCTTTTACCGTATGTTAATGAGCGAGGACACTAGTCCCCTGGGCGTTAGTTTCCATTAGCATGTTTTGTACACCCCTGTGGGCGTGTACTGTAATGAATACGTAGCGTCAGATTATGATCTCACTCACCTCTCCCATCTGACGAGGGATTTCGTCTCAGTGCCCATGACCCCGGAGTTCGGGTCATGCGCACTATGAAGCCGGGTGTACGCGTCCTGGCTTCAAACTGAAGTAGTGCGCGTGACCCAAACTCCGGGTTTATGCGCACTTAGCTGAAATCCTTTGTCGGAGGTTATGACAGCGGAGAGGTGAGTGAGATCATCCTGTCATGCTGCGTATTCAGTAGCATGATAGCACACCCACAGGGGCGTACTAACCTGCTAATGGGGGCGACTGGCAAGGGAACTAATGCCCAGGGGGCTAGTGCCCTCGCTCATTAGCATAAGGTAAAACATCTTTAGAAATAGTTTTTCTAAAGATCTCTCTATCTATGCTAGTGTATACAAGGACAGATAGGCAGGGATTAGCAATATGCACCCATAACTGCTCGTGGTTCTGAGGGCATATTGGACCTGACAGGTCCCCTTTAACTCCCTCATTACCCTGATTACCACTGCACCAGGGCATTCGGGAAGAGCTGAATAAAGTGCTGGGACTGTGGCTTATAATGGATGCGGCAATTCCAGACGGCGGCTGGCTGATATTTTTAGGCTGGGAATAGCTTAATAACCATAGGCCTCCCTAGTCTGTGGGGCTTTATCTTGGCTCGATATCAAAATTGGGGGGGACTGCACGCAGTTTTTTTTGTTTGTTTTTTTTTAAATTATTTATTTTACTGTTGATATACACCTGCCCACCGGCGGCTGTGATTGGTTGCAGTCAGACAGCTGTCACTCAGAGTGGAGGCTCGGCTGATTGCAACCAATCTCAGGTGCTGGTGGGCAGGGAAGGCAGTGAATATGTGATGAGCCTAATGAGCGGCCGACTCCAGGAGATCAAAGAGCTGCTGCGGGAGCAGTGTGAGCCGCCCCGGTGATCGGTGAATATGTACCGCTTGGAGAGTGTGTGAGAAGAGAGAAAATGAGAATGAAAGGCAGCGGTAGGAGCGTGACGGGCATCGGTGATCGGTGAGTATGAAGCGCTTGGAGAGAGAGTGGCAGAGAGAGAGATGTGGATGACCTGCGTTTTGGTTGACCAAAATAGCACCCAAAACGCAACTGAAACACTGTGCAAACACACTGCTAACATTTTGGTTTTGTTTACACACCTCATTCATTTCAATGGGTGACAAAACATAATGAAGAAGTGACGATTTTGACAAATTTGTCAATCAAAACGCTGACTAAAAAAAGCAATGTGCGGATGGAAATTTTGATTTCTCATAGACTACTGGGGAAGCACAATGCATGTATTTTGACATTGACTAGGTGCAGTTTAAAATGCAAGAAAAAACGCAACATGCGCACATAGCCTAACTCCTAATAAGCCCTCTGTTTATTCAGGAGCTGAGCTTCTGTCGATAAGGTAACAGCGTCTGAGTCATGCCGTCTTCAGTGAATGAGATGATTTCACCTAATCTCACAAATAATACTTTATCTGTGTTTTCATCAGATTTCCGGGCTTTGTACTGAAGGAAGAACATGTTGTTGTCATAATTACTGGAACACATCCGTAGACTCAAATAACACTATACAACTCCACCTTTGAGCCACTTCAATCATTTTTTTGGACAATTGCCTAAATAGCCGTTTCATCATGTTCATAACAAACTTGCTCAATTTAGTAACAAAAATAGTGAATTGAACATTTCCCAACATTTTCCCTTTAGGCTGCTTTGTAGAATATGTTCACAATAAAAAAGAGAACAGTAGTAAATAAAAAAAAAAAAAAAAAGTAAGCAAGAGTTGTCATGTCGTCGTTTAATGAGCTTTTCATGTCGTTTGTTGCAATGGCTTGTTAATAAAGTAACCGTTTTATACATTTCTGAGCTATTTTGCTGGAACCACGGATACAGATGTACTTTCTTTTTGGCAAAATTGCTGCCCAACTGCATAAAATCGGTGTGAAATACAACATTACTCTGTAATTTTAGCTCCTACCCTGAGTTCTGATTTACTTTTTACCTGTATGAAAGACACGGAGGTACGCATGCTCAAACGCTACCCCAGACTGTAGGACTGGTAGAGAAAGCAGAGTACAGCTATTGGCAAACTTACAGCAGTCCCATAGATAATGAATGGATGCCACGTTGAGCGTATGAACTTCCACTATATTCAGGCAGAGCACTGCAGAGCCTCCTTGGGATTATTGGAGTACGTCTTACGGAATGAAAATAACATTAAGTTTCATTAATAACCCTTTAATAGACCTTCTCAGTCACTGATTTTGAGAGATGAACTAACCTAGTCAGTGTCACCGCACTCAGGAGGTTACATCCAGTTTCAGTAGATAACTACTATGAATTTTGCATTGCAATTTTTTGCAGCATGGCTTGCAGAGGTCAACTGCATCCTTGCTCCTGATGCCTTTCGGGGTTAAAGGGAACCAATCATCAGGATTTTTGTACATAACCTAAAGCCAGTGCCATTCTGGAACTATCAGGCTGATTCTATGCATACCTTTAGTGGTCAGCTCGGATGTACAGTATAGACCAAAAGTTTGGGCACACCTTCTCATTCAAAGAGTTTTCTTTATTTTCATGACTCTGAAAATTGTAGATTCACATTTAAGGCATCAAAACTATGAATTAACACATGTGGAGTGAAATACGTAACAAAAAAGTGTGAAACAACTGAAAATATGTCTTATATTCTAGGTACTTCAAAGTAGCCACCTTTTGCTTCGATTACTGCTTTGCACACTCTTGGCATTCTCTTGATGAGCTTCAAGAGGTAGTCACCGGAAATGGTTTTCACCTCACAGGTGTGCCCTGTCAGGTTTAATAAGAGGGATTTATTGCCTTATAAATGGGGTTGGGACCATCAGTTGTGTTGTGCAGAAGTCTGGTGGATACACAGCTGATAGTCCTACTGAATAGACTGTTAGCTGCTTTTTTTCTTGCCATAATACAAATTCTAAGTAAAGAAAAACGAGTGGTCATCATTACTTTAAGAAATGAAGGTCAATCAGTCCGAAAAATTGGGAAAACTTTGAAAGTGTCCCAGAGTGCAGTGGCAAAACCCATCAAACGCTACAAAGAAACTGGCTCACATGAGGACCGCCCCAGGAAAGGAAGACCAAGAGTTACCTCTGCTGCAGAGGATAAGTTTCTTTGAGTTACCAGCCTCAGAAATCGCAGTTTAACAGCAGCTCCGATTAGAGACCAGGTCAATGCCACACAGAGTTCTAGCAGCAGACACATCTCTAAAACAACTGTTAAGAGGAGACTTTGTGCAGCAGGCCTTCATGGTAAAATAGTTGCTAGGAAACCACTGCTAAGGACAGGCAACAAGCAGAAGAGACTTGTTTGAGCTAAAGAACACAAGGAATGGACATTAGACCAGTGGAAATCTGTGCTTTGGTCTGATGAGTCCAAATTTGAAATCTTTGGATCCAACCACCGTGTTTTTGTGCGACGCAGAAAAGGTGAACGGATAGACTCTACATGCCTGGTTCCCACCATGAAGCATGGAGGAGGAGGTCTGATGGTGTGGGGATGCTTTGCTGGTGACACTGTTGGGGATTTATTCAAAATTGAAGGCATACTGAACCAGCATGGCTACCACAGCATCTTGCAGCGGCATTCTATTCCATCTGGTTGGCGTTTAGTTGGACCATCATTTATTTTTCAACAGGACAATGACCCAAAACACACCTCCAGGCTATGTAAGGGCTATTTGACTAAGAAGGAGAGTAATGTGGTGCTACGCCAGATGACCTGGCCTCCAGTCACCAGACCTGAACCCAATTGAGATGGTTAGGGGTGAGCTGGACCGCAGAGTGAAGGCAAAAGGACCAACAAGTGCTAAGCATCTCTGGGAACTCCTTCAAGACTGTTGGAAGACCATTTCCGGTGACTACCTCTTGAAGCTCATCAAGAGAATGCAAAGAGTGTGCAAAGCAGTAATCAAAGCAAAAGGTGGCTACTTTGAAGAACCTAGAATATAAGACATATTTTCAGTTGTTTCACACTTTTTTGTTAAGTATTTCATTCCACATGTGTTAATTCATAGTTTTGATGCCTTCAATGTTAATGTACAATTTTCAGAGTCATAAAAATAAAGAAAACTCTTTGAATGAGAAGGTGTGTCCAAACGTTTGGTCTGTACTGTATATGTTTTGAAATCCATGAAAGTGAAGTTTATAAAATCATCAACTTCTTGAATGACAGAAGCTGAGGCTCCAATAATAGCGGGGGGCGGGATATTCATAGTGATCTCCTCCCCCTGTTAGAATTATACAATCAATTTACTTTTTCACTAGCAGGACCTGTGTGAGGTCATACCCATGTGATCAGAAGGAGCAGGGCCTCAGGCAACAAAGCGGATACCAGGAAGCAACATTTTTCTGTTGGCTGAGGCCCCGCCCCTTCTGGTCACATGGGTATGATCTTGCACAGGTCCTGCTAGTGAAAAAGTAAATCAATTGTATAATACTTATGCTAATTCTAACAGGGGGAGGGGATAACTATGAACACCCGCACCGCTATTATCTGATCCTCAGCTGCTGTCACTCAAGAAGCTGCCGATTTTATAAACTTTACTTTCTTGGATTTCAAAACCTATACATCCGAGCTGACCACTAAAGATATGTATAGAATCAGCCTGATAGTGCCAGTATAGCACTGGCTTTAGGTTATATACGAAAATCCTGATGATTGGTTCTCTTTAAGTAATTTTTATCGTTTAGGGCTCTTGTCCACTTGCGTACAGCTTCCGATGCGAGAACATCAGAAGTGATATGCTAATAACTCTCTGCTGCGGGTCTCAGCCTAGGGTCATGCGACTGTGATCTTGCGATCGCATCACAGCCTCGGAGAAGATGGAGGGAACACTTTCTACCCCTCCCCTCCGCTCTCTGTTTCAGCGTGCACTGCACTTGCATAACATGCGAGTGCAGTGCGATGTTTCACACGCTCCCATAGGGTTGCATGGCGGCACGTGAGCCGAGACTCGCTGCAAAACGCAGCATGCTGCCATTGCACCGAGAGCACGATTCGTGCCGTAGAATATTAAGCAAGAGGACACTGTCCCGTAGATTAACACTGGTGTGAGTACAATCCTATTATTTTATCGGATCGCACTCGCACATGAAAATTGCAAGTGGACATGACCCCTTCATCACCTTGTATGATGCATATTAACCCCTTCACGACCATGGACGGAAAGATCCGTCCTTGTGCCCTGGGCCTTAACGACCAAGGACGGATCTTTCCGTCATGGCGGAATCGCGGCACCGGAACCTCCGGTGACTGCAATATGTTAACAAAAACCGCAGATTCGGGGAGGAGGGGACCTGTTCCTGACCTTAGGAGGGGTGGTGGCTCCTCCCCGGACCTACGGAGGCTGTGATTGGCTGACGAACGCCGCTCAACCAATCACAGCCACTGTAATGTTCCAGCCATTTAAAATGACTGAAACATTGAAATCCAGCCCTGGCCAGTGCAGCTGTAGCACTGGCCATTGGCTGGAGCTGGGTGACCTCACTGGATCACCCTCCCCCAGCTCCAATGCTCTGATTGGAGAGATCGGCCTTGTGACCGATTTCTCCAATCACAGTGGACCTGTTGCCGGTGACCGCCCCCGTCATCGTCCCTGCAGCACGCCAGCACAGTGAGTGTACACAGTGCAATGGCAGGGCGACAAGCTCCGGTCCCATGCTGTTATGAGACCGGAGCATGGGACCCGGAAGTTGCCGCGCTGCCATTGCACTGAAAGAAAAGCGTCCCGATCCGCCGCTGCTGCCCTCCGCGATCTGCCACCTGTCTCCCCGATCTCCTGCCCGCACCCTCACCCCCACACCTCCCGATCCGCTGCCGCCCTCCATCTGCCACAGTCCCACCGCTCCCCCCAATCTGCTGCCCGGCCCCTCACCTCCGTGCAGCAGATCGGAGGGAGCGGTGGCACTATGACAGATGGAGGAGGACTGGGATCGTGCACCCTGTCCTCCTCCATCTGTCATAGTGCCACCGCTCCCTCCGATCTGCTGCCCGGCCCCTCCCCCTCGTGATCGGTGCTCGTCCCCTCCCCTCCCCTCCGTGATGTGCTGCCCGCCCCCTCCCCTCCGTGATGTGCTGCCCGCCCCCTCCCCTCCCCTCCCCTCCGTGATGTGCTGCTCGCCCCCTCCCCTCCCCTCTGTGATGTGCTGCTCGCCCCCTCCCCTCCCCTCTGTGATGTGCTGCTCGCCCCCTCCCCTCCCCTCTGTGATGTGCTGCTCGCCCCCTCCCCTCCATGATGTGCTGCTCGCCCCCTCCCCTCCCCTCCGTGATGTGCTGCTCGCCCCCTCCCCTCCCCTCCGTGATGTGCTGCTCGCCCCCTCCCCTCCCCTCCGTGATGTGCTGCTCGCCCCCTCCCCTCCGTGATGTGCGCTCCCTCCCCTGTCACCGCCGTGATGTGTGCTCCCTCCCCTGTCACCGCCGTGATGTGCGCTCCCTCCCCTGTCACCGCCGTGATGTGCGCTCCCTCCCCTGTCACTGCCGTGATGTGCGCTCCCTCCCCTGTCACCGCCGTGATGTGCGCTCCCTCCCCTGTCACCGCCGTGATGTGCGCTCCCTCCCCTGTCACCGCCGTGATGTGCGCTCCCTCCCCTGTCACCGCCGTGATGTGCGCTCCCTCCCCTGTCACCGCCGTGATGTGCGCTCCCTCCCCTGTCACCGCCGTGATGTGCGCTCCCTCCCCTGTCACCGCCGTGATGTGCGCTCCCTCCCCTGTCACCGCCGTGATGTGCGCTCCCTCCCCTGTCACCGCCGTGATGTGCGCTCCCTCCCCTGTCACCGCCGTGATGTGCGCTCCCTCCCCTGTCACCGCCGTGATGTGCGCTCCCTCCACTGTCACCGCCGTGATCTGCGCTCCCTCCCGTCACCGCCGTGATCTGCGCTCCCTCCCGTCACCGCCGTGATCTGCGCTCCCTCCCGTCACCGCCGTGATCTGCGCTCCCTCCCGTCACCGCCGTGATCTGCGCTCCCTCCCGTCACCGCCGTGATCTGCGCTCCCTCCCGTCACCCCCGTGATCTGCGCTCCCTCCCCTGTCACCCCCGTGATCTGCGCTCCCTCCCCTGTCACCCCCGTGATCTGCGCTCCCTCCCCTGTCACCCCCGTGATCTGCGCTCCCTCCCCTGTCACCCCCGTGATCTGCGCTCCCTCCCCTGTCACCCCCGTGATCTGCGCTCCCTCCCCTGTCACCCCCGTGATCTGCGCTCCCTCCCCTGTCACCCCCGTGATCTGCGCTCCCTCCCCTGTCACCCCCGTGATCTGCGCTCCCTCCCCTGTCACCCCCGTGATCTGCGCTCCCTCCCCTGTCACCCCCGTGATCTGCGCTCCCTCCCCTGTCACCCCCGTGATCTGCGCTCCCTCCCCTGTCACCCCCGTGATCTGCTGTCCACTCTCCCTCCACCTCTCACCCCCGTGATCTGCGCTCCCTCACCTGTCACCCCCGTGATCTGCTGTCCGCTCTCCCTCACCTCTCACCCCCGTGATCTGTGCTCTGCTCACCTGTCTCCTCCGTGATCTGTGCTCTGCTCACCTGTCTCCTCCGTGATCTGCGCTGCGCTCCCTCCCCCACCTCTCACCCTCCCCGATCTGCTGCCTCCTTCATCTCCTGTGATCCAGCTGCCTAGATCCATCCTGTAGGGTAACTATCCCCAATCTCACCTCCCACTCCCCTTCCCACCCATCCCCCCCACCCGCCCCCTCCCCCCATCCTCTGACGCTCCTGCATCCACTGCGCCCTCTCCCATCCGCCCCCACCCTATCCCAGCCGCCGTCTCACAATCACAGATGCTCCCTTTATATGCCGCTGCCCCCCATCTGCTGCCGCCCCCCCCCATCTTCCGCTGTTTTTTTTTTCTATGCCATGGGGGTCTAGTTTCCAAAATGGGGTCACATGTGGGGGAGCTCCACTGATTCGGCACCTCAGGGGGTCTCCAAACAGCATGGAATACGCTAATTGTCCCAGACAATTTTGCGTTTGAAACGTCAAATGACACTCCTTGCCTTCCGAGCCCTGCTGTGCGCCCAAACATTTGAGTTCCACCACATATGAGGTATCTGCGTACTAAGGAGAAAATGCACAATACATTTTATGGTGCAATTTTTCCTGATACCCTTGTGAAAAAAAAAGCTACCTGGTTGAAGTAACAATTTTGTGGTAAAGTTTTTTTTTTATTTTCACGGCTCAACTCTATTAACTTTTGTGAAGCCCCCAGAGGCTCAAAGTGCTCAATAAACATCTAGATAAATTCCATGAGGGGTCTAGTTTCCAAAATGGGGTCACATGTGGGGGAGCTCCACTGTTTCAGCATTTCAGGGGGTCTCCAAACGCAACATGGAATACGCTAATTATGCCAGACAATTTTGCGTTTGAAACGTCAAATGACGCTCCTTGCCTTCCGAGCCCTGCTGTGCGCCCAAACATTTTATTTCTACCACATATGAGGTGTCTGTGTACTCAGGAGAAATTGCACAATACATTTTATGGTGCAATTTTTCCTGATACCCTTGTGAAAAAAAAAAGCTACCTGGTTGAAGTAACAATTTTGTGGTAAAAAAAAAGTTTTTTATTTTCACAGCTCAACTCTATTAACTTTTGTGAAGCCCCCAGAGGCTCAAAGTGCTCAATAAACATCTAGATAAATTCCATGAGGGGTCTAGTTTCCAAAATGGGGTCACATATGGGGGAGCTCCACTGTTTCGGCACCTCAGGGGCTCTCCAAACGCAACATGGTGAGGCTAACGATTCCAGCTAATTTTCTGTTCAAAAAAGTCAAATGGCGCTCCTTCCCTTCCGAGTCCTGCCGTGCGCCCAAACAGTGGTTTTTCGCCACATATGAGGTATCTGCGTGTTCAGTAGAAATTGCCCAACAAATTTTGGGGGTTCATTTAATCCTGCTACCCTTGTGCATATGCAATATTTGAGGCTAAATTAACATTTTTGTTGCAAAAAGTAAAATGTTCATTTTTTCCTTCCACATTGCTTTAGTTACTGTGAAGCACCTGAAGGGTTAATAACCTTCTTGAATGTGGTTTTGAGCAGCCTGAGGGGTGCCGTTTTTGGAATGGTGTCACTTTTGGGTGTTCTGTGTCATGTAGACCTTTCAAAATTGCTTCAAATGTGATGTGGTCCCTAAAAAAAAGTGGCTTTGTAAATTTTGTTGTAAAAATGATAAATTGCTCATAAACTTTGAACCCCTATAACTTCCTTAAATTTTTTTTTTTTTTCCCAAAATTGTTCTGATGTAAAATAGACATGTGGGAAATGTTATTTATTAATTATTTTGTGTCATATGTCTCGTTGGTTTTAGAGCATTAAAATTCAAAGTTTGAAAATTACAAAATTTTCGCGAAATTTCCGTTTTTTTCACAAAGAAATGCAAAAAATATCGGCCTAAATCTACCACTAACATGAAGCCCAATATGTCACGAAAAAACAGTCTCAGAATCACCGGGATTCGCTGAAGCGTTCCAGAGTTATAACCTCAAAGTGACACTGGTCAGAATTGCAAAAAATGGCCTGGTCTTTAGGGTCAAAATAGGCTTGGGGCTGAAGGGGTTAATTACTCTAAATTATATTTAGCATGCTTTGGTGGTTTTTGTTCACACTCCCCTTATGTGTCATATACTGTCCATCTACACATTGTATAACAAATATTGCATGTACTTGTTTTTTTACTTTCTATTATATAAGTACAGTTTGTCTTTGCTATTATTTTGGATATCCAGCACCAAGCACTTTAAATGTTTTTACCACTCTTTTTGCAATTGGTTAACCATGTGATTGTTCGATAGGGCAAAATGAAACTCTATTATGGGTTTATGCGATCAAAAGCCATTTAGCTATTTAAGAATTTTTAATGTTGTCGTTTTGAATTATTTGGATGATCCCTGTTTGCATACCTCATTTTTCTGTAGTTTCTCTGGTTTGCTGCTGGTTGATTCCTATGTATAGGATATTGCCATCTATTATCCAGTTGCTGGCTTGCAAAGGTGTAGCCCAACCAAGAGCCACAAGATGACAGTGTTTGGACGGTCTTGTCCGAGTATCCTCTTTTCGCAATACAGACCCCCAAGGAGATACGACTTAGTAGCTGCAGTTGGTTGTTAGCAGCTGTGTGGGTGGTGGGGTTATATTTTTTTCCGTTGGCGGCTAGGAGCGGGGGATATTACATAGCACCCATGCTTGGCTCCTGATGCTGGCTCTCTAACATGTTTATGGCTTTTTATTGAATTGGGGACAGTGATTGTTATATTCTCTGTCCAGTGTATTGCATGAAAGCGTCCTTGTAAATGACGTTGTTGTATATCTTTCCTAGATACAGCGCACATAGGGCCGCTATTGTCCAGCTTTATTTACGTGGAAATAAAATCTTTGTCTTAGTGTAATAATCTGTGTTTCCAAGAGCCATAGTCCAAGTTTTTATATGGGCAACAGGAAGACTGGTAAAAATAGAACAAATAATGGTTTCCTGAGCAACAGGGGGGAAATATACAGCTCTGATATTGACGTATTCACATGCATTTATAACAGTTCCTGCTTCCTGCTGTTAACGCAGATCGTTGCGAGGGTGGAGTATAAAGATTAGGGTCACTGATTAGCTGCCCATTAAGAAAGTCCTGGTAAACATACACCATGTATTAAGAAAACAAAGTTTTGTTGTTTTTTGTAAAAGTGAGTTCACGGATATACTAATTTTATAAAGGTTTTTGTAATCCGGAAACTTTATGGAAAGAAGTGATGGATCAAAGGTTATCAAAAGTGGAAACTGGATATGCGCAAGAGCGTTCTAGTAAATAGGATTACAGCATCCTTCTCCAAAATGCTGTTTAAATAACTGGTGTCCTCATAAATTGTCTTGGAACAGGATTTCCCTTCCTCTGTGTTCTCAGGATAGAAGAGTGCAAAAGGTTACTAGGAGGCAGCTAGGTCTAAAGGAAGACATTTTTTTCCACAATTAAAATGTGGGTTAAGTTCTGGCAATATACACTAATGTGAGAACTACTGTTCCTTAATAGACGGACTACACAGGGCAACACAGCTTGTTACCTATGTTGGCTGCATAACCCCTTAGGTAGACTACAAAGTAGCCATGCTGACCTCTTTCCACTGCCTGCCTATGATGGGCACGTGGACAATGGAACTATGGCTGAAGGGTATGTAGTCTAATAAATCACATTTTTACATCATCTGGATGCACAGGTATATGTGAATTGTTTACCTGGGCAGATGTGGCGCCATAATGCACTACGGAAAGAAGACAAGCTGGCAGAGCTAGTGTATTGCTATATTTTGCTGGGGTACCTCGGCTCCTGGCAATCATATTTGATTTAGGCTGGTTTCTTCTTGCTTTTAATCCCCTCGTCAGTAAGGCAGCTTTCACACTACATTTTTGTTAACATGCGTCATGAACGTTTGCTGTAAAAGCGGATCCTGCTTTTACAGCAAAAAAACGCATGCAAACGCATGTGTTATTTTGCAGGATCCTGTCACTTTAAGTTTATGGGCGGGCATTGGAGTCATGTGATCGGGAGTCAGTGGAACTGAACGTGATAGACAGGGAGGCGGCTTCTGACAGCTGCGGAGGCTCGTAACCAAGGTAAACATCGGGTAACTTGCTTGCATACCCGTTATTTACATTGGTTACGAGCATCCGCAGCTGCTAGGAGCCGGGCTGCCTGCTCCCTGCACACGTAACCAATGTAAACATCTGGTAACTAAGAGAAGCGCTTTGCTTGGTTACCCGATATTTATTTTGGTTATGAGTTTCCACAGCTCTCAGGTGGGGGAGAGAGAGGAGAAGGAGGGGGAGAGAGGGACTGATCACCCGAGGCTGGTTTCTGGGCATGCTCAGTAGAGCAAGCAGGATCCGGTCTATCAGCATGCCAGCGTTCACATGCGTTTGCATGCAGTATAGTCAGGATCCAGCAATTTGCAGTATTTGGATGCAGCTCAAAAACGCTACAAGTAGCGTTTTTGAAAAATGTTAAAAAAAAACTGCAACTCGCTGGATCCTCACTCTAACGCACGCAAACGCATGTGAACGCATGTTGACGCGAGTCCATTGCAAATGCATTGAAATGAAAACGCATTTCCACTGGATCCGTTTTTGCATTAAAAAAACGTTCAGGACGCATGTTAAAAAAAACGTAGTGTGAAAGCAGCCTAACCCCATCGGAAGTCCTGGAAACAGCATTTGGGTATATGCGCGTATAGGGCCATTGACTGTAAAGATGCAGGCGGAGTCCCTTAGGCTACTTTCACACATCCGGTTTGAGCACTGCGGCTCAATCCGGCTGTGAAAACTATGCAACGGATGCGGCGAAAACACCGCATCCGTTGCATAAGTTTTTACATGCGGCCCGTCCGGTTTTTTCCGGTTGCGGCATGCTACTGAGCATGCGCAGTGGGAAAAACCGCATGCGGCGACCGGATGCGTTTTTTTCCGCATCGTGCCGCATCCGGCCTCCATAGGTATGCATTGAAAAATGCGCCGCAGCGGCCGGATGCGGCGCGATGCGGTGTATTTTGCCGGAGCAAAAAACGTTGCAGGGAACGTTCGATCCGGCCGCGGCATCAGCTAAATCTGCCGCATGCGGCAAAAACCGGACCGAACGCAAGCCCCTGCGGCACAATACGGCACTAATGTAAGTCTATGCAAAAAAAAACGCAACCGGCGTTACAAAAGCCTGTTGCGGTTTTTCTGCAGAACGCCGTATTGTGCCGCAGAGCAAAAATCCGGATGTGTGAAAGTAGCCTAAGGGTATGTGCGCACGTTGCTTTTTACCTGCTTTTTACCTGCTTTTTTGCTGCTTTTTCTTCTGCGCTGTTTAATGCCAAAATGGATATGTTCTTCTATTCAAGCAAAGTCTATGGGAATTTGGGTTTCTTGTTCACACTATGTTGTTCAAAATGCTGCCTTTTTGTGGCAGAACTTTGGTCAAAAACTCAGCTTTTCAAAGAAGCAACATGTCAATTGTTTTTGCCATTTGGGTTTTGCACTGCAAAGCTGAGTTTTTGACCAAACTTCTGCCACAAAAAGGCAGCATTTTGAACAACATAGTGTGAACAAGAAACCCAAATTCCCATAGACTTTGCTTGAATAGAAGAACACATCCATTTTGGCATTAAACAGCGCAGAAGAAAAAGCAGCAAAAAAGCAGGTAAAAGTGTGTTTTGTTGGACTTCACTTTCTGCCATATCTACCTTTCTTAGGCAGGCACCAAGACATGGTCGACTGTTTTTGGACACACCTTCTATAAGCAGATACAGACAGAAATTATGTCCATCAGAGCACACAGTGATTTTTTTTTTTTTTCTGCATCATTAGTCACTGGGTCCGGTCAGTGCACACTTCCAAATCTTGTTCTCCAGGGTTTCAGGAGTAAGCCTCAATGGAGCCACTGACATTTGCAGTGTCATGGTCTAATGGGCTAGTTGACTGGTCTATGATGACGCCTATCTGTTTCCATTGAAGGGAGAGATCAGTTGTGCTATAACTGTGGATTGTATATGTCCAATTAAGGCTATCCAAAGATTGTTGCAAGCCAGATACACCTTTTTGTGGCAGATATTCTCTAATGACAGTGGCCTTGTTAAGCAGGATAATAATGTGCACTGCCACGCTGCAAAAGCTGTTCAGGAATGGTTTGACGATGAACATGACAGAGTTTAAGGTTCTTCAGGTTTGTTATCCAATTAATGTATGATCTGATGAAAAAATCCAATCCATGGAGAACCCAGCTCGCAAATTTTAGGCTTAACGGGAACCTGTCATGTGTAAAAACGCTATTAACCTGTATCTATGAGTTGAATCTGCAGGTTAATGGCATTTGAAATCTGCCTGATACCTTCACATTGATCCCTACAGCTGAGAGGAAAAGAACTTTAACCCTCCCAGCAGCATTCGGGTTTAAGTCACGGGGGAGGTGGGAGGGTTAAAGTTAATTTCCTCCAGGCAGCAGGGTACAATGTGCAGGCGCTGGGCGGGTTTCAAACCTGCAGATTAACCCCATATACATAGGTAAATAGTGTTTTTACACAAAACAGGTTCCTATTAACAGTTATAGAGACTTATGGGGATCTTTTCAGGGTATTTCGTTTTTATTTTTTAAATACAGGTATTTTTTGCTAAAACATTTTTTTTTTTTTTGCAGTTTGGTTTTTTTAAAAATATTCATTTGAAATAAAATTTCCATACAACTTTTTATATATGAAGCTTCAGGCTTTTCAAATATTTTTCTCCCAAGAGAATGCATGGAGGAAGAGAATAGCACTGATGTAGCACTATAGCAATAATGTGGGTGGGTTTGAGAGGGGAGTGGGGAAGGGTGTGAAAATGTTTCATGAACCTGCCTGAATTTTTCATTTACAATGGTAAATATGAAATTTTTTTTTTCTCTTTTTCAACAGCAAACCTTCCCCAGAGCTACTGATTGAATACTGCAGAAAAGTGGACTTTCTTAAGGGTCTATTAGAAGCTGAAAAATTGGTAAGATCTGACTCTGGAGATTGCATGACGTTTCCAAACTGAAAATGTTCATTGGCTGCAGTGAGCATGTGACACGAAGTAATTTTCCCTGAACAGTGGTGCCAACATTGCAGTTGTTTTATCTAAACAGGAGTCCTGAATTTATTAAAGCAAGTTGATATTGCAGTAGTGGGTCAAGTACCAAGGTTATTTGGGACTCAAAGGAGATATCCGAGGAAATTAAATGTATAAGCACTACCAAGCAGGTAGTTGCTATCTACCGGCTGCCAACACACAGCAGTTACATAGCTGCAAATACAGCGACTTTTTTGCGTTAAGCTCTGTTGACAGGGCTAGACTGCCAACATCATGCTGATTGACAGCTGGGTCCTTCAGTTAGGCAGCATGGAATTTCCCTTCTCATTTTGTTTTTTATCAGTAAAGTGAGAATAATAACCAAACAACTCAGAATGTGCAAGAATACATTTGACATTAAAAAATAAATTCTATATTTGTGACCAATATAGCCCCCCTTCTTTTCTAGAACATTCAGAAGTCTTCCATTCAGAGTCTTGTCAGTTTCTTAATCTGCTGTCAAGCAAGTTTTGGACAGCGCCAACCACAGCCTTCCAGACACTGTTCAGAAAAGTGTACTGGTTTTCTTTCATTTTAGTTTTCCTTTTAAAATGCACTAATCACCAGGATTTTTGTATATAATCTAAAGCTATACTGGCATTATCAGGCTGATTCACATGCCTTTTAAGTGGTCACCTCGGATGTTTAGGTTTTGAAATCCAAGAAAGTAAAGTTTATAAAATCGGCAGCTTCTTGAGTGACAGCAGCTGAGGATCAGATAATATCTGGTTGGGTAATCATAGTTATCCCTTCCCCTGTTTGATTGTATAATACTTATGATAATTCTATGTAACTTTTCACTTCCAGGATCTGTGCTGAGGTCATACCCATGTGACTAGAAGGGGCAGGGCCTCAGTCAAAGCTATCGGGAAGCAACATTTTCCTCTTGGCTGAGGCCCCACCCTTCTGGTCACATGGGTATGACTTCACCACAGATCCTGGAAGTAAAAAGGTACATTGATTTTATAATACTTTATGCTAAAATCAAGTCAACTCAAAATACTCACTTGCCTAGTATATGTTTTAGACAGGGCCACTGATGGTGGCAGGGAACAGCGTGGTTCCCTCCCAATCATATTAGATCGCTTTGTCAGAGTTTAACAGCGCGATTCAAAGAGTTAACAGGCACAGGGGGAGTGGAGATCCACCGGCGCCTGTTAGGCTGCTTTCACACATCAGTTTTTTGCAATCAGGCACAATCCGGCAAAAACTAAAAAAAATTGGATCCGGCGTCTGTTGGTGCCGGATCCGTTTTTTCCCCCATAGACTTTCGCTAGCGCCGGATTGTGCCGGATGGCCTTGCGTTTCATCCGTTTTTTTGCTGGATCCAGCAAAATTTACTTGTCCAACGGCCGGATGAAACGTTGAAGTGAACATTTTTGTGTCCGGCAAAAAAACGGATAGCGCTTGATCCGGCGCCGTACGGCGTGTTTTATAATGGAAGCCTATGGACGCCGGATCCGTTTTTTTTAACTGAGCATGCTCAGTATCACACCGGATCTGTCAAAAAACTGAAGGAACTGATGGAAAAAACTGATGCAACTGATCCGTTTTTTCGCCAGATCCATCACATCAGTTTTTTCGTCGGATCGTGCCTGATGCCACAAAACTGATGTGTGAAAGCAGCCTTAGCTGCACATGTCTGCTGATCAGATCAGGAGACCTGTATGGGGAAAAATATGGGTTCGCCGCTTGAGCCAACATTAAAGGGACAGACACTCTGAGAAATAGCAGTGGGATGAGCTTAGCTCGTTGTGAGTGGGCGAGTAAGTGTGGGAAGAGGAGATCCCCTTTTAAGTAGCATCCAAGGCACATGTCAGTGGTGACTGCGGTTCATGACAAATTGGCAGCAGCAGTAGTACTGGCAACGACAATGCAGTACAGCAGAAGTAAACTTTCTCATTGCAAACACATTTTGATTGGTCAGCTCTGCTGTACTGCCACTCACTGCCCATGCATGCTAGATGGAAGCCGAAGCACTGTTGACAGGACAACTGCAATTGTGTTTATAATGAGATAAAGTTAGACTCTGCTGTACTGTGTTGGTTACAATGAAGCACATCTTTTTGGGGATAAATGGATTGAAAATGTTTGGCTTGAGACAGTTCACTTCTGCTGTTCTGGGTTCCTTCTGCTGTACTGGGTTAGTTTTGATCTCCATGTAGAGCTGTGTGTGATGAGCGGAAAAGTGTCAGTCATTACATGTCTCACACTGGTAATGACCGCTTTCATTTAAAGTAATCTCTAAAGTCAGATTCTCTAGGAGATCTCTATCTGGCCAATAGCCTGGAACAGCTCATTTACATATTAAGAAAAATGTGGCTTTCTCTGGAATAAGACATCAGGTCTATCACAGATCTCAAGGTATCATTTTATCCAACTTTCTATGTTTTGCAAGTAGGGTAGTTCCTACTGACAGGTTCTCTTTAATAGCTATAGAGCTGAGAAAGGGCGCTAAACTCTGCGCCCATCTAATTGCATTAGCTCTTTAGACATTGAATGGCGTGATTGATCGACCACCAATGCAATCAAACTTTGTGGTCCTGCAGTGGCAAGGAAGAGACAACTTGCTGATATGTTTGTGCAAAGGTAATAAATGTTGTGATAAATGCTCTTTAACAACATCAGTTTAAAGGAAGAGCTTGAATTCTGTAGATATCTTTTCAGGATGGTACAAAATATAGATTTGATATTGTAGGTGAAATCCATAAAACATCTGTTATTTCTGTGACAGATCTGGACAGCTGCATATTTTATGATATAATTTGTCCGTATCTTCACTTCATATTGTCGATGGAATTCTGAAAAATCCCATGTTTGTAGGTAGAAGATATTTTCAGTGTGAATATTTCCGCATTAACTATACAGTGGGTACAAAAAGTATTCAGACCCCTTTAAATTTTTCACTTAGTTTCATTGCAACCATTGGGTAAATTCAAAAATGTTATTTTTTTTCTCTTTAATGTATACTTTGCACCTCATCTTGACAGAAAAAAACAGAAATGTAGAATTTTTAGCAAATTTATTAAACAAGAAAAACTGAAATTTCACATGGTCATAAGTATTCAGACCCTTGGCTTCAGACGCTCATATTTAAGTCACATGCTGTCCATTTCCTTGTGATCCTCCTTGAGATGGCTGTACTCCTTCATTGGAGTCCAGATATGTTTAATTAAACTGATAGGACTTCATTTGGAAAGGCGCACACCTGTCTATATTAGACCTCACCGCTCACTGTGCATGTCAGACCAAATGAGAATCATGAGGTCAAAGGAGCTGCCCAAGGAGCTCAGAGACAGAACTGTGGCAAGGTACAGATCTGGCCAAGGTTACAATAATGTCTGCTCTGCTCAAGGGTCCTAAAAGCACAGTGGCCTCCATAATGCCTAAATGAAAGATGTTTGCGACCACCAGAACTCTTCATCAGCCTGGCCGTCCAGCCAAACTGAGCAATCGTGGGAGAAGAGCCTTGGTGAGAAAGGTAAATAAGAACCCCAAGAACACTGTGGCTGAGCTCCAAAGATACAGCAGGGAGATGGAAGAAAGTTGCACAAAGTGAACTATCACTGCAGCCCTCCACCAGTCAGGCCTTTATGGCAGAGTGGCACAACAGAAGCCTCTCCTCAGTGCAAGACATATGAAAGCCCACATAGACTTTCCAGAAAAACACATGGAGGACTCCCAGACTATGAGAAATAAGATTCTCTGGTCTGATGAGACAAAGATTGAACTTTTTAGTGATAATTCTAAGTGGCATGTACAGAGAAAACCAGGTATTGCTCATCACCTGCCCAATAAAATCCCAACAGTGAAACATGGTGGTGGCAGCATCATGCTGTGGGGGTGTTTTTCAGCTGTAGGGACAGGACAACTGGTGGCAATTGAAATAAAGATTAATGTGGCCAAGTAAAGAGAGATCCTGGAAGAAAACCTCTTCCAGAGTGCTCTGGACCTCAGACTTGGCCGAAGTTTCACCTTCCAACAAGACAATGACCCTAAGTACACAGCTAAAATAACAAAGGAGAAGCTTCAGAACAACTGTGTGACCATTTTTGACTGGCCCAGCCAGAGCCCTGACCTAAACCCAATTGAGCATCTCTAGAGAGACCTGAAAATGGCTGTCCACCAACGTTCGCCATCCAACCTGATGGAACTAGAGAGGATCTGCAAGGAAGAATGGCAGAGAATACCTCAAATCCAGGTGTGAAAAACTTGTATCATTCCCAAGAAGACTCATGGCTGTGTTAGCTCAAAAGGGTGCTTTTAATTGTGCTTCTGTCAAGATGGCGTGCAGAGTGTACATTAATGAGAAAAAATGCACTTTTTTCAATTTACCAAATGGCTGCAATGAAGCAAATGGTGAAAAATTTAAAGGGGTCTGAATACTTTCTGTACCCACTGTACAGTCCTATTCCACAGTTTGTGAATTGTATTCAGTCCTTTATTTAATGAAGCTTTGATTTTTGCCTAAGTGTCTGGGAAAGTTGCTTCCTGTATATTTCAAGGTTTCCTGTTCTCACAGTAGATGTGATCCTTTGTACTAGGTTTCATTCATATAAATGCATTCATATGAATTTAAAGGGAACCTGTCATCAGAAATTTCGCCCAAAAGCTAAAAGATTCCCCCTCTGCAGCTCCTGGGCTGCATTCTAGGAAGGTCCCTGTTATTATTGTGCCCCATGTGAGACCAAAATAAAGCCTTTATAAAGTTCTACCTTTTTGTATGCAGCTTCTGTAAATTCGTCCCGGGGGCGGGCTCTCTGCCGTCCGTTATTCTGCCTCCTGGTCCTGTATGCTGCCCCCATCGCTCCTTTCCATATCTGATGCACCGCCCACTGCTCCAGCCATCCCCGCGCATGCCCAGTGCCAGTCTCACAGGACTGAGCACTGTGACTGCTGGTGATGTGTGCGCAGGCAAGTGATTATGGACGGGGCTGTGACTGTTATCAGCAAGTACCCGGCCATAATCTCTTGAGCGCGCAAACCTCTCCAGCGTCACACTGAGCTCAGGATTTATGCTAGACTGTATGGGCTGCTTTCAGGGATGACGTCCCTTTGTCATGTGATAGGGGCGTGTTCGAAATACTATCACATGACAAAGGGACGTCATTCCTGGAAGCAGCCCATACAGTCTAGCATAAATCCTGAGCTCAGTGTGACGCTGGAGAGGTTTGCGCGCTCAAGAGATTATGGCCGGGTACTTGCTGATAACAGTCACAGCCCCGTCCATAATCACTTGCCTGCGCACACATCACCAGCAGTCACAGTGCTCAGTCCTGTGAGACTGGCACTGGGCATGCACGGGGATGGCTGGAGCAGTGGGCGGTGCATCAGATATGGAAAGGAGCGATGGGGGCAGCATACAGGACCAGGAGGCAGAATAACGGACGGCAGAGAGCCCGCCCCCGGGACGAATTTACAGAAGCTGCATACAAAAAGGTAGAACTTTATAAAGGCTTTATTTTGGTCTCACATGGGGCACAATAATAACAGGGACCTTCCTAGAATGCAGCCCAGGAGCTGCAGAGGGGGAAGCTTTTAGCTTTTGGGCGAAATTTCTGATGACAGGTTCCCTTTAAAGCAGATTTTTTATTATATAGTGCAGTACATGCTTTAATGGATAATGTAAATGTTTTTGTGTATCTCTTGGGTACAGTTGTAGGCAAAAGTTGAGACTGACACATTTGGGTTTTAAAGGGAATTTGTCAGCAGGTTTTTGCTATATAAATTGAAGCCAGCATACTGCAAGGGTTAACACTGAAAATTCAGGGATGCCTGTTTTGTCAGTTTAAACTGTTGTTTGTGCTGTTTGTTTAAGCAGCAAATATCCTTATCATTGCTCAGATTACAATGTCACAGGCACATGAGTCCAACACACCTTCTCCTCTGACACCTCACTGTCAATGTACAATCTCTATAGAGAGCTTGGTGTGGGAGGTTCAGCTCTCTTGTCTCAGCTACATGACTAAAGCTAAAAATTCTAATTGTCAGAATGGCTGCATGCAGTAATCTAAGTGATACACCATTGGATTAATGATCTCTTTGCCTACATTATGCTGCTCTCAGATGAGGTAGCAAAAACCTGCTGACAGATTCCCTTTAATAGTATGCTGTTCTAGTGGTTTTAGTCAGATGTTTCTATAATTGAATCGTAACCGTTGTTCTTAATTTTTATTTCATAAATCCATAGTACACATGACCGTAATCATCTTATCAGACAAATCTGCTTCTTTCTCTGTCAGAATTGATCAGTCATTATCAAAATTCTCCAATATGAGGTAAAATCGGTATTCAATGATGACGTAAAGACTCTGTAATGTTGACACTTATTTTTCAAGTCTACAATGCAGCCTGGCATGCTGGATATTAACTTCTGAGTCAATTGTTTTGTTCACTGAGCCACTTACAGGATATCAGAAAAGTGAGTACACCCTTACATTTTTGTAAATATTTTATATCTTTTCATGGGACAACACTTAAAGGGAACCTGTCACGGGCAGTTCTGGGTACATATTGTGAATCCCTGCCTAATCGTCCCTGTATACACTAGCATAGATAAAGGAGCTATAGAAAAAGTATTTCTAAAGATCATATATCATATGCTAATAAGCACAGGGACTAGTCCCAAGGGCGTTGTATCCCCCGACTAGTCCGCCCTCTTAGCATGTTAGCATGCCCCCAGTGTTCGCTGTGACCATTTTCTGAATAAAGGATCTTTAGAATTACTTTTTCTAAAAATCCCTTTGTCTATGCTACTGTATACAGGGACGGTTAGGCAGGAATTAGCAATATGCACCCAGAACTACCCATGTTTCTGGGTCATATTGGACCTGACAGGTTCCCTTTAAGATATGACACATTGATACAGTGTAAAGTAGTCATTTTACAGCTTTTATAACAGTGTAAGTTTGGTGTACCCTCTAAATAACTCAACACACAGCCATTAATGTCTAAACCTCTCACAATAAAATGGAGTACACTCCTAAGTGAAAATGCCCAAACTATGCTCAATTTGTCAATATTTTGTGTGGCTACTATTATTTTCAAGCACTGCCTCAATTCTCTTGGGTATGGAGTTCACTAGAGCTTCACAGGAGCCACTGGAATCCTCTTCCATCCTCCATGACGACATCATGGAGCTGGTGGGGATGTTAGAGACTTTGCTCTCCTCCACCTTCCATGAGGATGCCCCACCAATGCTCAGTAGGGTTTAGGTCTGGAGATATGATTGACCAGTCCAGCTCCATTATTATGATTATTATTTACAGTGGGTATGGAAAGTATTCAGACCCTTTAAATTTTTCACTTTGTTTCATTGCAGCCATTTGGTAAGTTCAAAAAAGTTTTTTTTTCTCATTAATGTACACTCTGCACCCCAGCTTGAAAGAAAAAAAAAAACAACAAAAATGTCAAAATTTTTGCAAATTTATTAATCCGATCCTCAGAGAATTCTTTGACATGAGGAGCCATTTTGAACTTCCAAAGACCTGTATGTGTGTGTGAGCGATAACGCCAAATTTACCACATCTGCTCCCCATTCAGACCTTGCCACACTGAGTCACCAGATATCGGGGAGGGAAAATGGCTAATTGGGCACAATTTAGTCATTTTCACTTTTGTTGCCAGCAGTTTAGCCACTAATGGTTGTGTGGTGAGTTATTCAGAGGGCACCAAATTTACACTGTTACACAAGCTGTACACTGACTACTGCACATTGTATCAGTGTCATATCTACAGTGTTGTCCCGTGAAAAGCTATAATAAACTATTTCCAAAAAAAATGCGAGGGGTGTACTAACTTTTGTGATATACTATAGTGATCACTTTTGCCTTGTAACATGGTCTGTATCCTGCTGGAATAAGCATTGTTCATCAACAAATTGCTCTTGGATGGTTGTGAAAAGTTGCTATTGCAGGTTAAGATACCATTCTTTATTCATGGGAGTGTTCTTACGCAAAATTTTGAGCAAATCCACTCCATGGAAAAAAAATCAACCCACACTTTAATAGTCTTAGGATGCCTCACTGTTGGCATGTCTTATAATCCGGTGTTGTCTTACCGGAGGGGGGCAGCAGTGGTGGTGAAGCGGGGTCACAGGAGGCAGAGGTTGTGCTGGCAGCCGCGGCGGGTTAATAGCGTCAGCTGCAGTGGGTCCGTGGCGGCAGGAGCGGTCAGTGGCGGCAGGCACAGCGGCGTCCGTGGTGGGTGCAGCGGCGGCGTCCGTGGTGGGAGCCGCGGCGGGTCCATGGTGGGAGCCGCGGCGGGTTTGTGGCGGCGGGCGACAGGTGGAGCAAGCCGGTGAAGTAAGTGTCACAGTGTGTCCGCGGTCCCGCTTCAAATGATGGCGCCTGGAGCGGCGCATGCGCAGATGGAGTGCTCATCCAAGGGCTCTATTTGCGCACGCGCTGACTCCCGGAGCAGCGCATGCGCAGATGGAGCTCTCATCCAAGAGCTCCATCTGCGCACGTGCTGACTCCCGTCGCCATCATTTGAAACTGGGACACCTGCCGCACAGCCGCCCGCCCAAAGCACACACGCACAGAGTGACAGCGAGCAGGCCGCCCGCAAGCACAGAGAGGCAGGTGGCACCGAGAGGCACCCAGCTGCCCGTCCGCACGCACAGAGAGGCAGCCGGCCCCGACGGGCATCCGGCTGCTCGCACGCCCGCACGTACAGAGAGGCACCCGGCCGCCCACCCGCACGCACGTACAGAGAGGCAGACGGCACCGACAGGCACCAGACTGCCTGCACGCAGCCACAGGAACCCGCCCGCCAGAACGCACCCGGTCGCCGCACAAACAGCACCCCGGTAATCTGTATTCGGATTTTAAGACGCACCCCTCATTTTCTTCCCAAATTTTTGAGAGGAAAAGTGCGTCTTAAAATCCGAAAAATACAGTATTTTCTTTGTTGCCCGTGTTGAAACTTTTTAAAGCTTTTGCTTTCATGAGTTTTTTGTCATGCTATCAGTGCATCTTCTAACCATACACGTGCGTGATTGACTTTCATCCAAGGGAGTGGACTCACTCACAATTTTGCCTAAGAACATAATGAATAAAGAATGGGATCTTAAATAAAAAAAAATAGTGGCATGCAGAGCCCAAATCACAAATATTTGATCACTGTCCAGATATTTCTGGTCCTATTTCTGGACTTTTGTCAATAAAAGTGTAAAATCAATTGAAATTCTTATAATTGTACATCAGTGATCATAGAAAGCGTCTGATCAAAAGATGTAAAAACACTGAAGCAGCACACTGGCAAAATCCAAAATTTGTCGGGCTCAAAACGTTTGGCCATGACTGTATACCACTTTGGTTGATGTGACATGCCTAGGTTGTCTTCCATCTTGATTCTTCTTGTATGATACGGTTTCTCTAATGCATACTTTTTCCCATGATACTAGATTTTCTTATCTAATGGTTGCCAGTGATATAGAGCTACTGTCCCCTGATTTATAGTCTGTGTCTCCTATGTGATGGATACACTGAAGGCTGTGCATCTGGTATGGGTATACAGCAGAATCTCATTGTATACTGTGTCATGTACACAGCTGAATCTGTGTATCCTGGTAATGTATACATCAATCTCACTGTATCCTGGATAATGTATATGTTTTATGTACTAAGACTTTACTGTTTTTATCACATGGGATACCCTGAGACGGCTGTATACATCACATAGGTTACACAAAGATTCAGCTATATAGAACACATAAGAAACTGCAGAATTTGAGTGTTCTGTGTGACTTATACCATCACTTTCATGAAACTGGTGTTACCATACCACTGCGCTGCTATTTGCGTGTCTTCATATCACCCGGCAATTAGCTGGCATTCTGATGAAGGTCCACAATTAATTTTTGTTTGCCATTAAAATCTTTTTAATGCACCTTGGTTTTAAGTGCCGAATTAATTCTACATTACTGTATACCTCAGTCTAAGTGTATCCTATGTGGTGTACAAGTGCATCTCAGTAAATTAGAATATCATCAAAAAGTTAATTTATTTCAGTAATTCAATACAAAAAGAAAATGTATATATTATATTGTCATTAAAAACTGAGTGATCTATTTCAAGTGTTTATTTCTGTTAATGTTGATGATTATGGCTTACAAGCAATGAAAACCCAAAAGTCATTATCTCAGAAAATTAGAATAATTACCACAAAACACTTGCAGAGGCTTCCTCAATGTTTAAAATGGTCCCTTAGTCTGATTCAGTAGGCTACACAATCATGGGGAAGACTGCTGACTTGACAGATGTCCAGAAGGCAGTCATTGACATACTCCACAAGGAGGGTAAGCCACAAAAGGTCATTGCTAAATAAGCTGGCTGTTCAGAGTGCTGTATCCAAGCATATTAATGGAAAGTGAAGTGGAAGGAAAAAGTGTGGTAGAAAAAGGTGCACAAGCAACTGGGATAACTGCAGCCATGATAGGATTAAGAAAAGGCCATTCAAAAATTTGGGGGAGATTCACAAGGAGTGGACTGCAGCTGGAGTCAGTGCTTCAAGAGCCACCACACACAGATGTATCCAGGATATGGGCTACAACTGTTGCATTTTTTGTGTCAAGCCACTCATCACCAATAGACTACGCCAGAAGTGTCTTACCTAGGCCAAGGAGGAAAAGAACTCGACTGTTGCTCAGTGGCCCAAGGTGCTGTTTTCAGATGAAAGTAAATTATGTATTTCATTTGGAAATCAAGGTCCTGGAGTCTGGAGGAAGAGTGGAGAGGCCACAATCCAAGCTGCTTGAGGTCTAGTGTGAAGTCTCCTCAATCAGTGATGGTTTGTGGAGCCATGTCATCTGCTGGTGTAGGTCCACTGTGTTTTATTAAGACCAAAGTCAGAGCAGCCATCTGCCAGGAACTTTTAAAGCACTTCATGCTTCCCTCTGCCGACAAGCTCATTGTAAATGGAAAATTAATTTTCCGCCAGGACTTGGCACGTGTCCACACTGCCAAAAGTACAAATACCTGATTTAATAACCACAGTGTCACTGTGCCTGATTGGACAGCAAACTCGCCTGACCTAAACCCCATAGAGGATATATGTGGTATTGTCAAGAGGAAGATGAGAGACACCCGACCCAACAATGCAGATGAGCTGAAGACTGCTATCAAAGCAACCGGAGCTTCCATAACACTTCAGCAGTGCCACAGGCTGATCATCGACTCCCGATGCACGTTTCGCATTGATCTTCTTTGTGGGGGGCATATCCAGGGACAAGGTTACTATGAGTAAGCTGGATACTTTGTTACTTTTTGTATGTTTTTCTCTAGTTGCATCACTGGCACTGCTGTGGCTGTCAATGCCTGGACACCTTTTATAATTTGCTTGTAATGCTACTGGTGGTAATCAGTTTGACTTGTATAGGATGTGTGTCCATATATCATGCTCTTAGATATTTGATGCTGTATGGCACATGCATTTATTTTTGTTATGGCGTGTTGCGGACACACTACTCCCTGCATATCAGGCATATTTTGTTTGTAATTCCTGCATTTGGCATTATCTGCATACATATCAACTTGACTTTTGTGCTGGTAATTATTTCACACTAGGTCTCCATTGGTCTTGCTGGCAGTATTTTCTCTGGGCAATGTGCAATACATACATTTAATATATCTGATACTACAGATCTATCTATATACTCATACCCTATGAGTCTCTTTGGATTCTGTGTTCCACCTTTTTCTGCACATTGGTCTCTTTCCTTTTATATATGTTTTTATGGAATTTTGGCAATTATTTTATTCTAAATAAAAATATACATGTTTTCTGATAAATATGGATTTGTGACTCCATTCTTTTCTTGTTGGAGATATTCTATATAGGAGTTTTTCCTGGTTACCTGTCATTTATGGCATTTATTTCTCAATGATTCTGATCTCACATTAAGTGATTAGCTAGTTTCACCGAAATCACCATGTTTGACCTATTTATGTGCTTGGGGCCTTTAAGTTTTGCACAGGTATCATTGTTTTTACTTTAACGTTTCAAATCGAGGTAAGTTAATGAATCAGATGGCATTAAAGATAAAGTTGTGACATACTAAGTCAGGCATGAAGAATGTCTGGCTAAAGCATCTGAAGATGAGAAGTTGTTAGAAGCAACAATTATTAACAGAACATGTATCTTTATGGAAAAATACAATGCATATTAGTAGAATGAGTAATTGTGAGTGGTGTGTTTGTGAGAGTTCATGTAAGGGTATGCTCTCATATTCCTCTGTTAACCTGGAGAAGGATCTTTAGTGCTGGGGGGCATGTTGGTAAAATGCTATATATCTGGTGTAAAATGTACTTCTGATTTCAAACATGTAAAAGTATAAAGGGAACCTATGTGCTCTGCTTTAGGCCCTGTGCGCACTTACCGTTTTTTGCCGCGGATTTCCTGCGGTTTTGCTGCATGTTTCGCTGCAGAAAATGTTGATAACATCTCTGCAGTGAATCACCAGCAAAACCTATGGAAAAAAAAAAATGCTGTGCGCACTATGCGGAATTTGACAACTGCATGTTTTGCTGCGGGATTCCCGCAGCAAAAACAATTGCATGTCACTTCTTTTCCGCACGTCGCTGCAGGATTTCACTCCATTGACTGCCATGTAATCGTGAAATCCCGCAGGGAATAACGCAGGCAGCAAATTCTGTGCGGTTCATTGGGTTTTCCTGCGTTATTCCCTCTGGTATTTCGCGGTTTACCTGCGGTAATGTACATCGCTGCCTGCGGTTTGCAGGGAAGTGATGTCATTATGCCAGGAAGAGGAAGCGGAGCATAGCAAACACAAACACATCACACACACAGATCACACTCACACAGAGACATAGAACACACACAGACATATAGAATACACATAGAAAGCAAATGGACATAAAGAAAAAAAAAAAACATGGGACTCCGCCGTATTTTTACCTTCCAGCCGAGGTAAGCACACAGCGGCGGCCCAGTATTCTCAGGCTGGGGAGGGCGAGGGGCAGGGTTAATGTCCCCCGCCTCCCTCCCCCCTCCCGCAGCCGGGAATATCAGCCGCAGCTGCCCCGGGACTGTCGCATGCATTATGCGACAGTCCCGGAGTGTCCCCGACTCTTATTGTTGCCGTGATGCGGTGGCAATCAAGGTAATGTAAGAATTTAATGGCGGCAGATCGCCGCCACTAAGTCCAGGCTTGACTATGGCAGCGTCTATGAGACAGCTGACATGATCAACCCGTAAGTAAAGTGCAAAAACACACCTAAAAATCCTTTATTTTAAATAAAACACAAAAAAGCCCCTGGTTCACAATTTTATTAACCTCCCCCGAAACACACAGCTCCGACGTAATCCACAGCTCCGGCGTAAACCACGTCCTGCGATGCTTGCATCCAGTTGCGACTGACACAGCACTGAATGAATGCAGCCTCGCAGCGAGACAGCAGAAGTAACCACAGGGCATTTCCCACAGCCGGTAATGTGAACTCACATTACCGCTCGGGAGAAATGCAGCGTGTGCTCACAGAGACTCGTTATCTATCTATCTATCTATCTATCTATCTATCTATTCTTCTATCTATTCTTCTAGCTGTCTATTTCTCTATCTATCTATCTCAGAATGAAATGACTTTTTTTTTTCTTTTTTTTCAATGTGCTTTATTGCATTGAATGCAATAAAGCACATGTACCAACCCGCACGCGGCAAACCGCATGCAGTTTTCGGGTGCGGTTTGCCGCGTTTTTTTTACCGCGGGTGTGGTAATCTTTCAATGCCTGCGGAATTTTCTTGAGAAAATTCCATTTTCCAGTGCGCACAAAGCCTTAGGCAGCTAAGCTATTTGTCAGTGTTTAACACTTAAAATAACACCAATGTTGCTCCGATCCTATTGCTTAATTTCAGAGAAATCCATACTTATCAACCATCTGTAAATGCCTTTAAGTGAAGTTATGATCCATGGCTCCTCTTCAGTTACCCACACCCGACACGACATCAGACAATTGATTGGCAAGGTAGACAAAGGCTGTTATCTGTCACATTATCGACAGACCACATCCTCTGTCTCCCATGTCAGTCAAGCAGCCAGGTGGAGAGAACTGAAGAGGAGCTATAGACCACAGGTGCACTTGCAACACTTAGTTCACTTGCAGTCAAAATGCCATGACTAATAGAATTGCATAATTCTTTACCTAGATTATGTTTTTAGGTGATTCCCTTGTGCCTGTCTTGCTGTCCATTCCCTGGGTGTAATGTGTCCCCAGCAGTGGAGACATGAAAAGGTGGATGGGTCTTTGTCGCTGCACCTGCTCTTCTTTCATATTGCATACAGGCATTACAAAGAGGTGGTTTTTAGAGTCTGACAGCCTAGCCATTGGGTGCATGCTAAAGAGTGAGACAAGCTGCCAGAGGATGAAACGATCCCCTTAAAACAGTGGATAGTGATTTAGAGTGTAAGAAGCAGGACAGTGCATATTTTAGTCTTTTGAGTGATGTATGGTTAATGGAAGCAGTTGAAATGTGACAGAATGGGGGGTCATAGGACCTCAGTGCTTCAGTGACAAAGTTATGTGAGCATTGGATGTGGGTTGAAAATAAATGGCGGCCCAATCCTTTAATTTTTCTACTAACAGAGAGTAGTTAATTTAAGTACAGCTAATCTCTAAATTATGCTGTGGATGATTTTATGCTAAAGTTTAGCAAAAAGATTTGCATGACCTAGTTCTGCAGCCATGTCTGTAGACCATGGCCACTGAACCAGAGTGCTGCAATCTGCCTCCTTGCTGTTGACCTCTTCTGTATAGTAGACCTGGCGCGACATAGTAAAAGCATGACGTTGCGCCAGCTCTTCTAATTGTAAGAAGTGCCTGGGATGCCGCCAACAGGTAGGAAGAGGTTTGTAGTGCTCTGGTCCAGCGACCGCAGACTACCAATGTGGTTGCTAGACTAGGATCCTTCTAATTTTTTTGCTTAAAAGATTATTTCTATCTCCAAGACCCTAACACAATATGTAGTAAGTGTAATAGCAAAACCTCCAATTAAAAATGTAGTGTAGTTTTTCTGATTTACTGTCGCTTACCTCATTTTCACGGCATTGCAGTACCTTAGGCATCCTTGGTTACGACCATGCATATAGTGACAGGTCCTAAGGTCCTATAATGCCCTACACATGAGGTAAGAGACATAGCTGTACCAGAAGAACTATATTACATTTCTAATTGGATGTATTTGCTAATGTTATAAATACTACACCTACTACATATTTGGATAGGATCTTGTAGATGGGGATACCCCTTTAATTCTGATGCCATCCCCTTAATACCGTAACACCCATCTGGGCGTTCAAACTACTACTTGACAGACCAGATGGGTGTCCCAAGATCCTATCACAATATATCAGAAACAGAAGAAAAAGTCCCGCACCACCAAGCATTACCTGAAAAGGGTGTCACATGGGGGAGCAAAACAGCTGAGGTACTTCGTGGTCTCTGCTCACAGGTGCTTTTCAGAAAAGAGAGCGAATTCCATGTATAGTCCGCAAGAGAAATCAGACTGCACTTTCCGGTGTAAAGCAGATGATATTCTTCTTTATTCAATAGCGGTGCATGTTAAAAGGGCAGGAGAGGAGCTAGGTGCAGGCCCCCTCAAGGACGACGGCTGTTTCGCACCTGATTACGCTTCAACGGGTCCATCAATGATGGACCTGTGGAAGCGTAATGAGACGCAAAACGGCCGTCGTACTTGAGGGGGCCTGCACCTAGCTCCTCTCCTGCCCTTTTAACATGCACAGTTAATGAATTAAGAAGATCTGCTTTACACCGGAAAGAGCAGTCTGATTTCTCTTGTGTCCTATCCTAATATGTAGTAGATGTAGTAATAATTAGTAGTACTTCCTTAGCCTAGCTTGGATTTCTCTGATGTTTAGCTCAAGGAGATACTGGCACAAGGGCATAGAAAGTTGTTGAACCAATTCTAAGGCTGCTTTCACACATCCGGTTTTCCCTGTGCGGCACAATCTGGCGCTTTGCAGAAAAAACGCAACCGGTTTTTTTTTTTTTTTCCTCCGGTTGCGGGGTTTTTTTTGCATAGACTATCATTAGTGCCGGATTGTGCCGCATGGGCTTGCGTTCCGTCCGTTTTTTGCTGCATGCGGCAGATTTAGCCGATGCGGCGGCCGGATGGAACGTTGCCTGGCACGTTTTTTTGTCCGGCAAAAAAAAAAAAAACGCATCGCGCCGCATCCATTTTTTCCACTGCGCATGCTCAGTAGCCTGCCGCAAGCGCCAAAAACCGGGCGGGCCGCATGTAAAAAACGTATGCAAAGGATGCGGTATTGTCGCTGCATCCGTTGCATAGGTTTTAGAGCCGGATTGGCCGGCTCTGCTAAAACCGGATGTGTGAAAGCAGCCTTACACTGTTTAATCAGAATATGAAGATCATCTTTGGATGGAGTTTTTCTGTTACATGCTTTGTATAAACTTATACATATGCTATATACAATTGGTTTTTTTTTTCCTCCCAATCAAATTCAGAAATTGCACTGAAATACTCCTTGTGTCTACAGAATATTTTCTGCATGATTAAAAGTGTGACCTATGGAAGAAATCCATTGTGCATTGTATTATTAGATTTGGGCATCAATAACCAGCTGGTGTTATTTGTCTGCAGTCCTCACCTACTGAAAAAGCCTTGGCTAATCAGTTTCTTGCTCCGGGGCGCACACCTACAATCAGCAAGGAACGTACGCCAGTGACCAAGACTGTCCATCTTCAGACACAAGCACGTTACACTGGGGAGATGAGGAACGAGCTGTTGGAAAAGGTAAGTGCTGGGAGGCTAATGGCCAGGGCTGATCACAGGAAGCATCTTGTAAACACGCAGCATCAATACAGGGTGTTTAGGTCTCAACACGTCTAATTAGCTGTGTGTGCTGGGCTATCCATCTGGATAATCTGGGGCTAATCTCATTTCTTGTTGCGATGTCTTTTTATTCATCAACTTAACAATATGAATACAAACTCATTAGAACAGCATGTTCACCTACAGTCACATCTTGTAGGCATGGCCTTAGTCTGCACAGAAGCAAAGTGCCAAATGGCTTTGTAAATATGTACCTGTTTATATACTTTATAATTTCTTATTCCGTGGCATCAATCCTACTACGGACTTCTGTGGTGTGGGGCAAATCAAGGTGTCAGGACAACACAGCTTTACTTGGCGCTTGTGTCACAATGTGACCATTAGTATAGTCCTGCAATTTTTGCCTGTTTTATACTACCGTACTACTTTAACACTTAAAGGGAATCTGTCACCAGGTGTTTGTCACCTAATCTGAGAGCAACATAAGGCTATGTGCGCACAGTGCGTTTTTCGCGGCGTTTTTGCGCGTTTTTCGGGTGCGTTTTTGGCCTTAAAACTGCAGGACTTTGCTTCCCCTGCAAAGTCTATGAGTTTTCATTTTTGCTGTCCGCACACATCTGTTTTTTTTACCTGCGTTTTTGAGTTAAAAAAAAAATGGATATGTCAGTTCTTTCCTGCGTTTTTCTGCGTTTTCCGCCCATGCAATGCATTTGAAAAACGCAGCAAAACGCAGAGATCAAAAACGCAGCAAAACGCAAGCAAAAACGCACCAAATCGCGGCAAAAACGCATGCGTTTTTTATGCGTTTTTTCGACGCAGGTGCGTTTTTGTGCGTTTTTAGCGACCAAAAACGCAAAAAAATGCAGCGTCAAAAAGACGCAGTGTGCGAACCTAGCCTTACGTAGGGGCAGAGATCCTGATTCCTGCGGTGTCACTTACTGAGCTGCTTAGTGTACATTAGATAAAATCACTGATTAATCAGCAGTAGATTATCATTACAAGACTACTTGGCATGCTGTCAGGTAGTCCAACATATTCATGAGCTCTGTATAACTGCTAGATCTGCAGCAGAGAAAACATTGATTTTATCAAAATGACAACAAACAGCTCAGTTAAGGCCCCTTTACACACTGAGACTTTCAGCGATCCCACCAGCGATTCCAACGTGGCCGGGATCGCTACAAAGTCTCTGGTGAGTCTCTGGTGAGCTGTCAAACAGGCAAACCTGGCCAACGACGCAACAGCGATCCGGACCTGCAGAACGACCTAGCTAGTCAAACACTGGAAACAAGTGATGTGTCACAATATCTGTCAATCACTATTCTCTGTCAGTCGGTCTCTCCCTCTCGGTCTCTATTCTCTCTCTGTCGGTCCGTCACTATCTCTGTCCCTCTCTCACAGTCTGTCGGTCATTTTTCCCTCCTCTCTCATACTCACCGATCCCCGGCGCGGCGCTGCACGGCATTCGCACTGCTGCGGCGGCTTTTACTATTTTGAAAAAGCCGGCCGCTCATTAAACAATTTCGGATTCCCTACTTTCCCCGCCCACAGGCGCCTATGATTGGTTGCAGTGAGACACACCCCCACGCTGAGTGACAGGTGTCTCACTGCACCCAATCACAGCAGCCGGTGGGCGTGTCTATACTGTGCTGTGAAATAAATAATTAAATAATTAAAAAAAACGGCGTGCAGTCCCCCCCCCCCAATTTTAATACCAGCCAGATAAAGCCATACGGCTGAAGGCTGGTATTCTCAGGATGGGGAGCTCCACGTTATGGGGAGCCCCCCAGCCTAACAATATCAGTCAGCAGCCGCCCAGAATTGCCGCATACATTATATGCGACAGTTCTGGGACTGTACCCGGCTCTTCCCGATTTGCCCTGGTGCGTTGGCAAATCGGGGTAATAAGGAGTTATTGGCAGCCCATAGCTGCCAATAAGTCCTAGATTAATCATGTCAGGCGTCTCCCGGAGAAACCTTCCATGATTAATCTGTAAATTACAGTAAATAAACACACACACCCGAAAAAATCATTTATTAGAAATAAAAAACACAAACACATTCCCTCATCACCAATTTAATCAGCCCCAAAAAGCCCTCCTTGTCCGGCATAATCCACGGACCTCCAGCGTCGCATCCAGCTCTGCTGCATGGAGGTGACAGGAGCTGCAGAATACACCACCACTCCTGACACCTCCACACAGCTAATGAAGACAGCCGCGCGATCAGCTGAGCGGTCACTGAGGTTACCCGCTGTCACTGGATCCAGCGATGGATCCAGCGGTGGCCGCGGGTAACCTCAGTGACAGCTCAGCTGATCGCGCTACTTACCTCAGTTGCTGCGTGGAGCTGACCGGAGCGGCGGTGAGTAGCGCGATCAGGTGAGCTGTCACTGAGGTTACCCGCGGCCACCGCTGCATCCACCGCTGGATCCAGTGACAGTGGGTAACCTCAGTGACAGCTCAGCCGATCGCGCGGCTGTCTTCATTAGCTGCGTGGAGCTGACAGGAGCGGCGGTGTCTTCTGCTGCTCCTGTCACCTCCATGCAGCAGAGCTGGATGCGACGCTGGAGGTCCGTGGATTACGCCGGACAAGGAGGGCTTTTTGGGGCTGATTAAATTGGTGATGAGGGAATGTGTTTGTGTTTTTTATTTCTAATAAAGGATTTTTTCGGGTGTGTGTTTATTTACTGTAATTTACAGATTAATCATGGAAGGAATCTCGGGGAGACGCCTGACATGATTAATCTAGGACTTATTGGCATCTATGGGCTGCCAATAACTCCTTATTACCCCGATTTGCCAACGCACCAGGGCAAATCGGGAAGAGCCGGGTACAGTCCCAGAACTGTCGCATATAATGTATGCGGCAATTCTGGGCGGCTGCTGACTGATATTGTTAGGCTGGGGGGCTCCCCATAACGTGGAGCTCCCCATCCTGAGAATACCAGCCTTCAGCCGTATGGCTTTATCTGGCTGGTATTAAAATTGGGGGGGGGACCGCACGCCGTTTTTTTAAATTATTTAATTATTTATTTCACTGCACAGTATAGACCCGCCCACCGGCGGCTGTGATTGGGTGCAGTGAGACACCTGTCACTCAGCGTGGGGGCGTGTCTCACTGCAACCAATCATAGGCGCCTGTGGGCGAGGAAAGTAGGGAATACGAAATTGTTTAATGAGCGGCTGGCTTTTTCAAAAGAGGAAAAGCCGCCGCAGCAGTGTGAATGCCGTGCAGCGCCACGCCGGGGATCGGTGAGTATGAGAGAGGAGGGGAAAATGACCGACAGACTGTGAGAGAGGGACAGAGATAGTGACGGACCGACAGAGAGAGAATAGAGACCGACTGACAGAGAATAGTGATTGACAGATATTGTGACACATCACTCGTTTCCAGTGTTTTAAGTCCCCTTTACACACTGAGACTTTGCTGCACAGCGGGAAACAAAGGACCAAAGAATGGTCCTGAACGATTTGTTGCGATCAGCAACTTCACAGCAGGGGCCAGGTCGCTGATGTGTTTCACACACTGCAATGTCACTGGGGAGGTCGCTATTACGTCACAAAACCGGTGACGTTACAGCGATGTCGTTTGAGATGTTGCAGTGTGTAAAGCCACCTTAAGTCACATCACTGGAATCAGGATCTCTAGCTCTACATTATGCTGCTCTCAGATGGGGGAGCAAAACCTGGTGACAGATTCTCTTTATGGGCTGATCTATTTTAGCGTTGTGTACGTGTTTTGTTTTTTTTTTTATATTTTTTTTTTCTTCCCTCCCCCCCTCTTTGTAATGCTACATTTCAAGAGTCAGTTTCCAGCCTCCTTCATTATTACTATGTAAGCCTATGGTACTTGCTGTGATTGCATACAAAATATTCCAAATCCTGATGTACTTATTACCTATAGCAGATTTGAGGCCTTTATTAAACCACCTGCTTCCATGATGCCTGTTCATGCATTGGTTTTCCTTTTTGTTATTGCAATATGTACATTATAAATTCAGCACAACCACAAGAAACACATGTCAACAAGGAATAAAGAACACGTATGAAACAAGCCATAATTTGTTTTAAAAAGAGTCCTTCATTCAAATCATGGTGCCCAAAGCATTGTAGCATGAATCAGACCATTGCTGCGGGATTGGATTGCATAGTTTCAAAAGCCATCCTGGAACCACAGGCAAAGACTAAGCTATTTTGGCATCACTCCGGCCAGCATTTCTCTGAACTGCTCTAGTGGACTGAAAAGTCTCTCCTATGTGTGTAAATAGATAGATATGTGTATATGTGTCAATCACCTGGAACAGTGCAGGGAGAAGCCAGCCTTGGGACGCACTGGACTAGTCTCGTCTCATCTCTGTATATTTCCAACTCTCTCTTCAAACCATGTTTTCTTTGAAACTCTAGAGTTTCTCAGAAGAGAACATACACTGCACGTTAACTTTAAAACTTAGATTCTTCAAAGTATCCCCTTTGGGGCCTCTCCCACACTTGAGTATGGCACAGGTTCTGCTGTGAGCGTAAGCAGAGTGTCATGCAACGGATCTGATCTCCCGATCGGATCATAGGTGCAGAGAACATGGAGAGAGTGATGGGGAGCCCACCACCCTAACAATATCAGCCAGCAGCCGCCCGGATTTGCCACATCCATTAGATGCGACAGTCCTGGGACTCTTCCCGGCTCATCCCGAATTGCCCTGGTGCAGTGGCAATCGGGGTAATAAGGAGTTAAATGGCAGCGTATAGCTGCCACGAAGTCCTAGGTTAATCATGGCAGGCGGCTCCCCGAGATACCTTCCATGATTAACCTGTAAGTGAAAGTAAATTAACAGGCACTGAGGCGACGGTTGTCACTGTAATGACGTCATTTTGGAGCAAGACAGACAGAGTAAGGAAATTATATATATAATTTGAATAATTAAAGAAAACTGTTCCCACGGTACCCCAGCTTTGACTGCAGGTTATCTGACCTCAGGTGGTTTCATTAAACTCAGTGACCTCACATTAGGACAGAAAACATTGGATTGTTCTGAGATTAGATGTTTTATTTCAGAATTATGTGCAAGTAAAGTTCCAGAAATGCATAGCTATATGATTGACAGGTGCAACATGAAGAGAGTATATGGGTCAGGTCTCGCTATCTATGCCTGTGTGTCTGCGCGAGAATTAACGTCTGTGACGGCGACAGAGAGAGGAAGGCCAGGTAGGCAGACAGGGGCGGGAATAGATAGCAAGACCCGATTTTGGTGTTAGTGTTCCTGGAATTAAGACTAGAAGGGTCCGACTTCCTTGCATTCTACCACTGTACATCATTATCTCCGGCGTAAGACCGGTGTGACTTTCAATTGCGAAGGCCTCTTTATGGCATTGTCCACATTTTCTCCAACTATCATTGCTTCCAAGGCAATAGCAGTACGCCTCACAGCAGAGAAAAGACCTCCACTCTTCATTGCTCCATTCCATGCTCTGGGCTTCTTCTAGAGAAAAGGCCTTCTCGAGGGAACATCTCACCAATTCTTCTGAAGATCACCATTTATGTGGTTGATCTTTAAAAGCCAAATAGTATCTCTGCCCCATTTTACTTTGTATTAGGCAGCATACAAACAATGATATTTAAAGGGATTGTCCACTACTTGGCAACTTTTAATGAATGGCCCTTTTGTGCTGCAGAAAATAAATGTATGTATCCTCTTACTTCCGGTCTGGAGCCACTCTTCTGTCCCCTAATATTATGTGACTTCTGCAACCAATTGGTGGCTGCTAAACAGATGTGTCCTTCACAATACTGGAATCGCTAAAGTCCACCTTTTTGTGTCTAATAATATGGGCTTAAGAAAATATGGGAACTGAAGAAGTTTCCTAACTACAGATGAATTATAGTTCACATAAGTTCAGATAGTTCCCATCCTGTAAGTCAAATGTCACTATGACCTGGTGAAGACTATGTCACTAGTGAAAAAGAGGAAGGGAGTGATCCCACCACAGGAAAGCAAAACATAATGGATATTGAAAAACTTATGGTGTTTTGTTTTGTTTTTTTTAAAAAAAATAAAAAGGAAATTCGGTATTTACGTTGCATGAATTCATATTAAAGATTTTAAACATAATAAATGGATACGTTTTTGCATAATGATTACATTTAGTATTTAAACTAAAATATTAGTATAAAACACTTACATTTCACATAATATTATTTTTGGAAGTTGGAGTGATTTTTTTTTATGATTTGGCTATCTTAGGACGATATCTGTTTGTGCAGGTAACTATTACTGTGCAGAATTATTAGGCAACTTAAAAACCAAATATATTCCCATCTCACTTGTTTATTTTCACCAGGTGAACCAATATAACTGCACAAAATTTAGAAATAAACATTTCTGACATGCAAAAACAAAACCCCCAAAAATTAGTGACCAATATAGCCACCTTTCTTTATGATGACACTCAACAGCCTACCATCTATAGATTGTCAGTTGCTTGATCTGTTTACGATCAACATTGCGTGCAGCAGCAACCACAGCCTCCCAGACACTATTTCAAGAGGTGTACTGGTTTCCCTCCCTGTAGATCTTACATTTCATGAGGGACCACAGGTTCTCTATGGGGTTCAGATCACGTGAACAAGGGGGCCATGTCATTATATTTTCATCTTTTAGACCTTTACTGGCCAGCCACGCTGTTGAGTAGTTGGATGCATCTGATGGAGCATTGTCCTGCATGAAAATCATGTTTTTCTTGAACAATACCGACTTCTTCCTGTACCACTGCTTGAAGAAGTTGTCTTCCAGAAACTGGCAGTAGGTCTGTGAGTTGAGCTTCACTCCATCCTCAACTCGAAAAGGTCCCACAAGTTCATCTTTGATGATACTAGCTCATACCAGTACACCACCTCCACCTTGCTGGCGTCTGAGTCGGAGTGAAGCTCTCTGCCCTTTACTGATCCAGCCTCTGGCCCATCCATCTGGCCCATCAAGACTCACTCTCATTTCATCAGTCCATAAAACCTTTGAAAAATCAGTCCTAAGATATTTCTTGGCCCAGTCTTAACGTTTTATCTTAAGTTTCTTGTTCAAAGGTGGTCGTTTTTCAGCCTTCCGTACCTTGGCCATGTCCCTGAGTATGGCACACCTTGTGCTTTTTGATACTCCAGTAACGTTGCAGCTCTGAAATATGACCAAACTGGTGGCAAATGGCATCATGGCAGCTTCACGCTTGATTTTCCTCAATTCATGGGCAGTTATTTTGCGCCTTTTTTGCCCAACATCCTTCTTGCGACCCTGTTGGCTATTTGCCATGAAACGCTTGATTGTTCGGTGATCACGCTTCAAAAGTTTGGCAATTTCAAGACTGCTGCATCCCTCTGCAAGACATCTCACCATTTTGGACTTTTCAGAGCCTGTCAAATCTCTATTCTGACCCATTTTGACAAAGTCTCCACTTTGGCAAAATGGGTCTCTCCACTGATGGCAGCACACTTCTTACATCAGTATTCCAAGTCCTGTAAGCCTAGCAAAAAGCAGTATTTCGGTTGTGCTTCAAACCAGGCATCCGTTGCAGCCATGGCTTCAGAAATGGTGTGAAATTTGGTACCCTTGAGGTGTTTCTTCAGGTTTGGAAACAGATGATAGTCTGAGGAAGCTAGATCTGGCGAATAAGGTGGGTGGTCAACCAGCTGGAAGCCCAGCTCAGCCAGTTTTGCCGTGGTCACTTGTGCAGTGTGAGCGGAGGCATTGTCTTGCAGGAACAAGATTCCTTTAGACAGCTTGCCGCGCCTTTTGGCCATCAGAACTGCTTTCAATTGGTCCAAAAGTTCAATGTAATACCTTACATTGATGGTGAAAGCCTTTTGAAGGTAGTCCACTAGCAGGACACCCTCCTTATCCCAGAACACAGACACCATTACTGGCTGATTTTTGCACCCTGAACTTATTTGGATGAGGAGAACCACTGTGCCTCCACTCTTTTGACTGCTCCTTGTTTTCAGGGTGATACAAATAAATCCAGGTCTCATCCATAGTGACCAGTCAATCCAGGAAGATCTTATCAGTCTGGAAACGCTGACAAATGGACCAGGACGTTTTCACTCGCATGCTTCTCCTGATCTGTTGTCAAACATTTGAGGACCCACTCTGCGGATAGCTTCCTCATGACCAAACTCATGTTCATGGATAATGACACAAAAACGTTCACGGTAATCCCCTTGATGTCTGCTATTGCTTTAGCTGAAATTCATTGATTCCTCAGTATGAGGTTGTGCACAGCATCGATGATATCCGGAACAACAACAACTCTCAGTTGTCCAGGATGTTCCTCATCATTGGGGCTGAAGTGGCCCGTTTTACATTTGGCAACCCAGTTCTTAACTGTGTAATATAAAGGGCATTGATCCCCCAATGTCTGCGATTATATCATCATGAATATCCTTCGCTTACTAACCTTGCAGAAACAAGAATTTTTCACTCCTCTGCTCTCAGTTGCTATGAATACCGCATTAGACTCTGCCATTTTGTTTTCCCGTGTACGTAGAACACTGTTGCCATAAGCAACAAACACAAAATTTTGAAAACATATATTAGACACACAAGGCTTTCATGTGATGTAACATTCATTACCATAGAACTAAAAAAAATCTCAAAGACTTATCAGCAGCCCCTCGTATTAAATAATTATCAATATAAATCAATTTTTCTTGTTTAATAAATTTGCAAAAATTTCTACATTCCTATTATATTTCTTCAAGATGGGGTGCAGAATGTACATTGAGAAAAAAACTTTTTTGAATTTACCAAATGGCTGCAATGAAACAGTGAAAAATTTAAAGCGGTCTGAATACTTTCCGTACCCACTGTCTATTTTTTGTTTTGTTTTTTTTTGTTTCTGTTCACCATTCTGGACGGGATTTCCAGATGTTTTTGCCTTATTCATTAATGTTACAAAATTTGACAAAAAATATACACCCCAGTTACCCCTAGAGTAATTTTGTGAATGCTCGTTATTTTGGTGCAAATGTTGCACCATTTTATGTGTGTAACTTTTTGCACTGAGAGGTTACAAAACACTTCTTCAAAGCCAAAAGTTAAGACCACTGATTTTATTCTGTGCAACATTCATCAACCGCATGCACCATTTTAAAGAAATTGATGCAAAAAAACCCCATCAACTAATACCAGAAAACAAAAACACAAATGAATTATCAGGGGACCACAGTGACGCGGCTGTATGATGCGACATAGGTAGTATTGTTTCTCCTAAATATGTGACCTAGTTTTTTGTCCATTTTTACCTATTTACGTTAATAATAACTTCTGTAACTATATCATCAGAATTCCATGTTTGGTTACGGTCTCTCCATAGTGAGTGTATATGCGGAGGGCTTTTTGAATATAAAGAGTTGCGATCTTGTTTCTAAGTATACTGATATGGAAGTGCTTTCTGTATCGTTTTATCTGTTCCCATTTACAGTAACTACTTTGATAAACACCTTATCACATCATTTACTCAGCATTGTATCCTTTTATTTAGTCTCCGGAAACCAATAATAAAATAGTTGTGAAAATGATTCCACAAACCTTCCCTAAGCAATCAAGGTCACAGAATAACAAACAGAAACGTATTGAAAGTCTCTCTTTCCCATGACTAAACAAATTCTGTAACACTTCTGTAATACAGCCTTGAGCTGCAGGCAAGGTCTTGTTGTATTTGCCTTTTAGGATGTTTGTCAGATGCTGCACGTATCTGTCTACAAAGTTTTTAATTTTAGAAAAAAAAAAACAGTGGGCCTTGTGGATCAAAAAAACAACTTTCATATTGCCCATACCAACCAATCAGATCACAAACATAAACTGCTATGAGTTTCTTTTTTAAAGGGAATTTGTCAACAGGTCTTACTTTGTAATCTCAAAGCAGCATGATGTGGGGGTTGAGACTCTGATTCCAGTAATGTGTCACTTACTGGGCTGTATACTACTGTTTCAATAAAATCAGTGTTTTATCAGCAGGAAATTGTGATACAAAAATAGATGTCTCATGCCATTTAGTCCTCCTGCAACTACGTCTCCCACCATGGATTAGCAGTTTTCTGTCATTTGTAACTTTCTGTGTGCACTCTACAATCAGTGGTGTTATACGGGGCTCAGCATTCAGAGCACTGCTAGATCTGCAGCAGAGAAAACTGTTTCCTGGGAGCAGCAGTTGTGTTAAAATCACACAAAGTAATACATCACTGAAATCGGGGTCTTTGCCCCTATACATCAGGAGTCTAAACCTCAGACAGGTAAGTGAGTTGCACATATAAAACAATTTGAATATGAATGGCAACTTTTTTTTGCTGGACAATATGACGTTTTCCGTGAAACTATTTTATTTTAATATGTTTTTTTTCCTTAAATTGCCATGCATTTTATTTTATTTTTTTTTAAAGAAGTTGTTTGACATAAACTCCAAAAAAAAAATGTAAGCTAATCTGTGCTGTATTGTCATATAAAACATCCCTACATTATTTTTTTTTTGTTTTCTAACTTTTGTTCTTGAATTATCGCTTTATTCTCTACAGACACTTTGTTTGTTTACCTGCAGCTCAACCAAACATGACATCTTCCTGTGCCAAACCTCAGTTACAGCTGGCACTGCCCGGCCTCACTGTCCAGCCTCGCCCTCTGCACACTCATTCCCTGTCAGTATTCTGCCCGAGCACCTGACAGATAAATGAATACTGTGTACTGAAGACTATATATAGCCCCCAATGTGAGTCTATAGGAGATTTACACATATAAACAAATACACACATACACCCACACACCTAGAGTTATATAAAATATATAATCCCCCCTCATGGACTCTGTCTCCTCTACCCCCCCCAGCACCCTCTCCCCCCGTTCTCGCACGGCCTCCTCTCCCCTGCACTCTTCTCTGCTGCCCCCTCCTCCCCCCCCTCTGTCTCTCACCTGTGCTCTTTCTTCTCTCCCCCTGCACTCTCGTCTCTGCCCCCCCCTCCCCCAGCTCTGTATCTCAATCGTGCACTCTGTTCTGTCCTCCTGCACTCTGTTCTCTGCCCCCCCCCTCTCACCCATACTTTATCTTCTCCTCCGTGCTGTGTTGAGTGCAGCCTGCTTACAGCTAGGTGATGCAGCACATGAGGAACGGGGGAGAGTACGGAATGTGGGGAGGGGGCGGGAAAGGATGAGAGGGGCGGGGGCTCATCGCACTCTACCTGGTCAGCTGCAGGGCGGCAACATGAAGTCTGCTGTGTTGCCCATCAACAAGGTCCTGCCCCTGTTGACATATCATCACAGGAAGCAGCAAAATCACGGCAGGAGCGGATACATGACCACTCTGAGCCGGGGGTGAGGAGCTGATAGCAGGGCAGGTAGGTAGATCCTATCTACTTACCTGCCCCAATGTAGCCCAATAGTGAAATAACAAAAAATAAGTAAAATAAGCCGGATACCTCCTTTAATAGTGCTTATCATATGGGTTATGGTACTGGCCGTCTTTTATTTTTTGTTTTTTACCAAACATTTTTCCGTTATTTTTTTTTTTTTAATGCTTTGTTTTTAATTTTGTAATGCTTTTTTTTTACCCAGTTGGTCTCATACAGTAATATTGTTTGTACCATAAGCCCCATATAGTAATTCTGGGCTCCATGCCGTAATAATGTCCCTCAGCCTGTAATAATGCCTCCCATCCTGGTTCCCATTTTGTAATAATAACCCCCATCTTGTAATAGTGTCCCTCATCGTGTAATAATGGTTCCCATCTTGTAATAAGGTCCCCATCCTGGTCCAATCTTGTAGTAATCTCCCCATTTTGGTCCCCTTCTTCTAGTAATGTCACCATCTTAGTTTCCTTGTAGTAGGAATGACCTCATCCTTGTCCCCTTCTTGTAGTAGGAAAGACCTCATCCTTGTCCCCTTATTGTAGTAGGAAAGACCTCATCCTTGTCTCCTTCTTGTAGTAGGAAAGACCTCATCCTGGTCCCTTTTTTGTAGTAGGAATTACCTCATTCTTGTCCCCTTCTTATAGTAAAGTACCCCATTCTCATTCTATTCTTGTAGTAATATCCCCATCATGGTTCCATCTTGTAGTAATGTCTTGTAATAAGGCCCCCCAGTCTGTCGTTCCATGCTTACACATAGGGAAAGAAAAAAACAAAATGCCCTCGACAAACAAACAGCGGCCTCTTCCTCCTCCACAGCCGAGACTGCGCATGGCAGCGACGTCACACACACTGCCTATGTCAGCTGCCTGCATTTGATTGACCAGTGGCTGAATTGGTATCGCACTGTAGTGAGCTGGAATACATTTCAATTGAATTTGCCTCCGAAGAATGCCAATCGCTTTATTTCTCCTAGCGATATGCTGCATCCAGATATCTGTTGGTTGGCTACCAGCCACACGATAGGCCAAAGTATTATTCGACCAACAGCCATATAATGTGTATAAATATATTAAAAGAGTAGATATATTTATCCCTTTTATAAAGATAATCATTGTTTTTCAACTTTTTTTTTTTGTACTTTTGTGCATTGTTGTCATTTTTTCAGGCAATATAGGCTTTTAATTCTAGACCTAATCTGTTGTACCATTTCTGACAAATTCTGTTATTTTTCCTTGCAGACTGCATCATCCTCAAACAGTAAGTCATTGTTTGTCTTTTTTAATTGCTACAATTTGCATGTAGAAATATTGTGGTGTAATCTGAGCTGTATTAGAAGAGACATTTGATATTTTTTTTCTTTATCTTTAATATAAAGTGTTTATTGTTTTTACTGGTGCTTTGTTTTTTTTTGTTTTTTTGCTTTTGACATGAACCTTTTAGCTGATATGTGCTGCCTGATCCATTGGCACCATGTACAGTATGAGGCACTGGCTGTATGATCACAGCCAGGTATATACGTTAAAAGACAAGACCGTGCTGTAGACTAGTTACCGGTCAATCCAGGGTGGTGGGCGGGCAGTAGCCGCCGGGGAGCGAGCCATGTTGGAGACTAGGGCAGCTATTAAAAGTATGTTTTTGTGAGGGTTTTTTTCTGAAATTCAGCAGCGTTTCAGAGTCAAACATACCTGGCAGAGATCATACAGACTGATACATACGGCCCGATCTACAGGCAGCACATATCAGCTGTTAAATTCGCTTTAACTAAATTTTAAATTGCATTGCAATTTATTAAATAACTGCGCTACAGTCTTCCAGATCAGCCCTGTATGGGCTTTCTGTTTACAGCTGATTTTATGCATAGTGATATAATACAATTTTATGCACTCTGATGCATAAATGGAGATAACTGCTCTACAGAATCATTTGTACAGATGTGGTACTGGCCCTGTTGATCTAAGTTAATATTTATTTTTTATTTTTTTATTTTTTATCTTCAAATGGGTGCCAAGATGAGGGTATTGAATTTCAGTGTTCAAGATTGTTGCTCATATGGTACAAATTAAACATCTTAGGCGGCAATTGATTGTAAATGTAATATATCAGTTTAGATTTATTAAAATGGCCGTTATCTATCATTAGTTAATTGTGAATTTTATTTTGATTTTATTTTAATCATGTCTTTTAAATTTGCTAGGTTCCGTAGATGTATATCCAAGAAAAAGGAAGTAAGTAGCGGTAATAGCATTATGTAATCTCTTATTACATTCGAAAATTGCAAAACCATGAAGAAAAGTCTCACTAATAGACCATTGACTGATTGCTAAAATGAAGCAAGATTCACACACTGATACAGAACAGTAGTGGTCATTTTTATGAGGGTAGGCTGCTATATTTTAACCTACAAGTGTAGACTTCATTTATATAATTGACCATTCTACCACCAACAATTCCATTACCCATACACTAATAATTGGTAAAACATTTCTTTACAGCAGGGGTGGAGAAGAATTTTTGGGGTTTTTTTTCTGCCAAGGGCCATTTCAAAATTTCATCATTCTGGGGCCGCACAAAATTATCACCTTGAAAATAACCCAAATATATTTGTTCAAACAATCAACAATTAACACACCCCTACTGTGGTGGCTGCAGTTGCTTCTCTTTGGTGTGCCTGTAATGATAGGTGATATTCAGTGGCGTGCCATCAATAGAGGTAGGCCACGCCACTGCTACGGGGCCCGTGAGCTGCGGGGGCTGGCGCCGGCTGCCTGCCGTGTGGGCACTTACACTTTCATCATTCCCAGCAGGGGCGGGCTACCTCAGTCTCGTCACCAAGCAGCTGATTAAGGCCGGTGGGGGCCAGCAATGTTTGTACATTTGCAAGCTGGCCGCAACACTGAGATGCAGAGTTGTCCACACCGCACGGCCTCTGCTGAAGAGGAGGGAGTTTAGAGTATATGGTGTGCACTCCGCCAGACTAAAGGGGTTTGAGGTGCTAGTGAGGGGACCGAGGTCCAGATTACAGGGTATATAAAAGACACTGCACTCTCATACAGATAAGATAGGAAAAAATATCAACAGATTCGTTTTTTAGTTTTGCCAAAAAAATTATATATTTTATTTATAGATAGACTGAGTGAAAGGGGACGTTTCGGCCCAAATGTAGGCCTTTTTCACGCCAGTTTACACTCAATTGATGAACAGGTGATTTTTTTTCAGGTTCTGTATGTACAGAGGAAAAGAGGGGGAGGGTGGGGTTGTTCTAGAGGAACACCACTTAGAATATTGCCTTGTATTGATAATCACAGAGAACAAGTCCTTGTTAGTATTTGTGTAAAATTTCTCAATGCAAATATTCTGGAGCTGTTTTACATGGGTTACCATGAATTTTTTTACTGGTGGTCCCTTGAATGTTAGTATGATCAATTCTGCAGGTGCCGTGATAGTATAGAAGTCCGTGCAAGTTGTATCATCAAGGGTGATCATAAAATATATGTTCTTGTTGGTGTTTTCATAGAATTCTATTATGTCGTCGCTTGTGAACACCAAAAACAGTCTTATGGCTTACAGTCCCTTGGGACTGTGATGCACAACTAAAGTCACGTGCTGTAGAAAGTTATAAACACCAATAGGGAACTTGCTATCCTCTGTATAGTCTTCATTCAGTCTAAGTGCATGGAAGTGGATAATGGATTCCTCTGGTCAGCAGTCTTCCCAGACTGTGGCCACATTTTCTGTCACTGAGGCCTCTCAAAGTCACTTCAAATGTGATGTGGTCCCTAAAAAAATGGTCTTGTACATTTTGTTGAAAAAATGGGAAATTGCTGATGAACTTTGAACCCTTTTAACTTCCTAACCCCAAAAATTTGTTTAAAAAATTGCACTGATGAAAAGTAGACATGTGGAAGATGTAATGTATTAACTATTGTGTGACAGAACTCTCTGGTTTAAGGCCATAAAAATTAAAAGCTTGAGAATTGCGAAATGCTCAAAATTTTTGTAAAATTTCCGATATTTTTTGCTTTTATTTGTGAAAAAAAATCGTTCTAAATTTATAACTATCCTACTACAATATGTCACTAAAAACAATCTCCGAATCACCGGGATCCGTTGAAGTGTTCCAGAGTGAAAGACCTGTGAAAGTGACACTGGTGAGAATTGCAAAAAATGGCCTGGTCATTAAGTACAAAATTGGCTTCGTCCTTAAGGGGTTAAACATTCTCTCTCATTATTCGGGCATTTGGTAAATAGAAATATTTTTGGTTCCTAATTGACCTAAAACAGGAAATGTTCTGATTTCATGTCAGATAGTGAGAAAAACCTGCAGATGTGTCTTTATAGATAGTGTATGTAAACGTCTGGTTTCAACTGTACATGACTCATGTTTGTGATAAATTTACTGTAGTAAAATGGTAACATCACCACTTATATCATGTAGCTAAAGTGCAGCACAGATTCATCTCAACTATAAGCAGAGAAGCTTTGATCGGGAATAGAACAGACATTTATAGGACATTTCATAACTTTCCCAAATGCTTATGAAAAATATACCACATACTGCATTGAACCGCTGAACCCAATTGATTATATATTTTAGGAGTCGGAGTCTGTCCATTTTATATGTACTCTTACTCCACCAAAATGGACACAGACTCCACAGTCCTGCTCACAACTGCTTTTCCAAGTTTGTCTCGGTCTGGAGCGCAGTCAACTCTGTGATAAGTTTTGGAAATCATACTTCACATTGAAAACACTGGGACTGCTGTGTATACATCAAAGAACGAGCTGGTAGCTGCAGTATGTACATCACAGGAGGGTCTGGGGGCATATACATCACAGGAGGGTCTGGGGCATATACTTGACAGAAGATGCTGGGGTGAATAAGACTTCCCTGGGGGGCACAGACATCACTGGGCGGTATATACAGCACTGAGGGCACAGACAGCACTGTGAGGCATGTACAGTACTGGGGACACTGGGTTTGCCACTCTTCTAAGTTCTGTGGGATGGGAGTGCATTGTGCACTAACCTCGCCCGTGCCTCTGAGAGGAATAAAGCTCATTTCCTTCCAGTAGCCAGACTTTGCAGTGGTCGCGGTGCTTTGTAGCACTATTAACCTGCAGATTAACCACATATCTGTAGGTTTATAGCATTTGGGGACATGAACGGTTCCCTCTAACATCACTTACATTTGACAATAGGCCAGAGATGTTTTTTTGCCTTCTATTGGAGCATTGTCTATGCATTCCCTCAGATCATTGTGCAGCTATTAAAGTGAGTTGAATATGTTCATCACCTAATGTCATTCCCCTTATCCAGAGGCTGGACATATTTAACCTGATAGCTGGTGGCGTGACCCCTCGGGTTGCTCCAAAACCCGGTCCTCCAATATAGTGTAGGTGGGTAATTCTGGCATAGACATTGAATGCAGCAGCAACAATGCGCACCTTCAACTCCGTTCAGGGGCTGCACTGTGCCTCTTTCGGGATCCCAGTTGTCAGATTCCCATTAATCAGCACGTTATCTATTCTATAAATAGTGGATCACTTCATTATTTGTGAATAATCATTTAATGAACCCTATGCCAAAGATTATAATTATCCCACAAAATATGCACTTCTTGCATAATTATAACTGTGTGTATATATATATATATATATATATATATATATATAATATTTTACTCAAATCAATTACCTTATTCCCATCCCAGAAAAGCCAGAACACAATTGCACAGTTTTTTCACTTTAAATAAATACATAACCAGTTGAGCGCTGCCGCCAGTGTGTCACAACCAGGTGCACAGTCAGTGACATCAGTGGTCAACACCTTTAGGCTGCTTTCACAGTACGTTTTTTTAACATGCGTCATGAACGTTTTTTTGCTGCAAAAGCGGATCCTGCTTTTACAGCAAAAAAACGCATGCAAACGCATGTGTTATTTTACAGGATCCTGTCACTTTAAGTTTAGGGCGGGCATTGGAGTCATATGATCGGGAGTGAGGGGAACTGAACGTGAAAGACTGGGGGCCGACATCTAACAGCTGTGGAGGCTCGTAACCAAGGTAAACATCGGGTAACTTGCTTGGATACCCGATATTTACATTGGTTACAAGCGTCTGCAGCTGCTAAGAGCCATTTCCCTGCACACGTAACCAAGATAAACATCGGGTAACTAAGACTGCGGTTACCCGATGTTTACCTTGGTTACGAGCGTCCTCCACTCTCAGGCGGGGAAGAGTGGAGAGAGAGGGGGAGAAGGGGGAGAGGGAGAGGGAGAGGGAGAGGGAGGGGGAGGGGGAGGGGGAGAGAGGGACTGATCACGCGAGGCTGGTTTCTGTGCATGCTCAGTAGAGCAAGCAGGATCCTGTGCACATGTGCAACATGCGTTTGCGTGCTGTTTAGTCAGGATCCAGCAATTTGCAGTATTTGGACGCAGCTCAAAAACACAACATGTAGCGTTTTTGAAAAAAGTTAAAAAACTGCAAGTCGCTGGATCCTCACTATAACGCACGCAAATGCATGTGAACGCATGTTAACGCGAGTCCATTGCAAATGCATTGAAATGAAAACGCATTTGCACTGGATCAGTTTTTGCGTTAAAAAAACGTTCATGACGGATGTTTAAAAAACGTAGTGTGAAAGCAGCCTTAGTACTACTGTATGAAGGATCAATCTCGCCTGGTGTCACAGCCACGGACAAGATTATTTAGTATGTAGTTTTAACTATTATAATAAAAAGATAGATGCGGTAAAGAATCTTTGTAACAGAAGAAATTGATTTAGCTGCCACAGGGGACACACATGGGGTTCATCATTCTCATTGTGTTTAACATTAACCAAACAGTTTAGCTACCTAGAAATATTTAACACTAGCCTGCCAAACATGCAGTAAAATTCCTTTTCTAGTACCACACCTTTAGCATGTATTGTAGAGTGAAATAAAGTATGTCACTAATACTAGATATTGTGATCAACATTGCCGCTCCTCGGGTGTTCACGTAACTTGGGGGGGGGGGTTGGTGGTTTTGAGGCTTCCGCAATTTATGGGTAAGGAATTATGAATGAGGGTGAAGGTTTATTTTAAGAAGCCCGTAAAGGCTGCAAGGGTAGATTCATGTTTGGCTGTAATACAGACAAAGTGGATGATCGATTACATTTGACTACATTTTAGACAGTTCCATACTGATCAACCATGATATTTAAAACTACTGACATTGATTAACATTGATTCTTATGACACCTGTCAAGCACTGGATTATATGAAACTGTACAGTCCGTTCCTGCAGCTTATGAAAGACAGGCAAGGATCTCCACGACTTTATCAAGGTTGAAAATGTGATAGCTAGACAGCTGGGTCCATTTTTTTCAAGAAAGGACCATGCTGGACGCTGTCCACCATTATAAGCGCCTGAAACGTATACATCAGAACAGAACCATGAAGCAAGGGCAGAAGGTGGCCTGGTAGTGTGATGCTCTGGCAATGTTTTGATAGGAAATCTTTATTCGGGCATTCATATGGTTAATTTCTTTGAACACGTAGACCCAATAGCACCATCATTTCGAAAAAAAATACGGACCAGCACCTTCTAGCAGAATGAAGAACTTGTGAATAGGTGCATGCCTCTGTGACTACTATAAACAACCAAAGGGTTGCAGCAACATACTGTATACACCAAAATATATGCAAACATTAAGGCTATGTGCGCACGTTGCGTTTTTTTCCGCGGAAACGCTGCATTTTGAACTGCAGCGTTACTGCATGCGTTCAGCTTCCCCAGCAAAGTCTATGAGAAAGCCGAAAAATCAATGCACACGCTGCGTTTGTAGACACAGCGTTTTGGATGCCCAAAATAGCTGCTGAAAAAAAAGCAGCATGTCACTTCTTTTGTGCGTTGTAGCTGCGTTCTCCACCCATTGAAATCAATGATGTGGGTCACAACGCAACCAAAATGCACTTGGACTGCATTTTTGTTGCGTTCCGCAAGTCTTTTCAGTCTCTCTCTGTCAATGTCGGTCAATCTCTGTCTGTGGATGTCGGTCAATCTCCCTCTGTCTGTCGGTCGGTCGGTCTCTTTCTCTGTCAGTTGGTCGCTCTGTCTCTCTCTGTCGGTCGGTCTCTCTCTCTGTTCTGTCTGTCCCTCTCTCTGTCTGTCGGTCATGCTCTCCCCCTCTCTCATACTCACCGATCACCGGCGCGGCGCTGCACGGCGTTCACACTGCTCCGGCGGCTTTTCCTCTTTTGAAAATGCCGGCGGCTTTTCCTCTTTTGAAAATGCCGGCGGCTTTTCCTCTTTTGAAAATGCCGGCGGCTTTTCCTCTTTTGAAAATGCCGGCAGCTCATTATTCAATTTCGTATTCCCTGCTTTCCCCACCCACCGGCGCCTATGATTGGTTGCAGTCAGACACACCCCCCGCTGAGTGACAGCTGTCTCACTGCAACCAATCACAGCCGCAGGTGGGCGGGTCTATATCGTGCAGTAAAATAAATTTTTTAAAAAATGGCGTGCGGTCCCCCCCAATTTTGATAACAGCCAAAATAATGCCACACGGCTGAAAGCTGGTATTCTCAGGATGGAGAGCGCCACGTTATGGGGAGCCACCCAGCCTAACAATATCAGCCAGCAGCCACCCGGAATTGCCGCACCCATGAGATGCGACAGTCCCGGGACTCTACCCGGCTCATCCCGAATTGCCCTGGTGCGGTAGCAATCTGGGTAATAAGCAGTTAATGGCAGCCCATAGCTGCCACTAAGTCCTAGGTTAATCATGACCGGCGTCTCCCCAAGATACCTTCCATAATTAACCTGTAAGTGAAAGTAAATAAACACATACACCCAAAAAAATCCTTTATTTGGAATAAAAGACAAAAAAAACAGCCTCGTTCACCACTTTATTAAGCCCCGAAAACCCCTCTAGGTCTGACGTAATCCACGGAGGTCCCGCGTCGCTTCCAGCTCTGCTACATGAAGCTGACAGGAGAGGCAGTAGTACACCGCCGCCCCTGTGAGCTCCACACAGCAACTGAAGTGAATCGCGCTGTCAGCGGGGATGTCACTGAGGTAATGCCGGTGTGTGTGCGGGGATGATGAGGGCTGTAGTGTCGGGATGTGTGCAGGGATGTCGGCGGTAATGTCGGAATGTGTGCGGGGATGTCGGTGGTAATGTCGGGATGTCGGCGGTAATGTCGGGATGTGTGCGGGGATGTCGGCGGTAATGTCGGGGTGTGTGCGGGGATGTCGGTGGTAATGTCGGGGTGTGTGCGAGGATGTCGGTGGTAATGTCGGGATGTGTGCGGGGATGTCGGTGGTAATGTCGGGATGTGTGCGGGGATGTCGGTGGTAATGTCGGGATGTGTGCGGGGATGTCGGCGGCAATGTCGGGGTGTGTGCGGAGATGTCAGCGGTAATGTCGGGGTGTGTGCGGGGATGTCGGGATGTGTGCGGGGATGTCGGTGGTAATGTTGGGATGTGTGCGGGCATGTCGGCGGTAATGTCGGGGTGTGTGCGGGGATGTCTGGATGTGTGCGGGAGTCTGGATGTGTGCGGGATGTCAGTGGTAATGTCGGGGTGTGTGTGGGGATGTCGGCGGTAATGGGGTGTGTGCGGGGATGTCGGCGGTAATGTCGGGGTGTGTGCGGGGATGTCGACGGTTATGTCGGGGTGTGTGCTGGGATGTCGGCGGTAATGTCGGGGTGTGTGCGGGGATGTCGGGATGTGTGCAATGATGTCGGCGGTAATGTCGGGGTGTGTGCGGGGATGTCGGTGGTAATGTTGGGATGTGTGCGGGGATTTCGGCGGTAATGTCGGGATGTGTTCGGGGATGTCTGTGGTAATGTCAGGGTGTGTGCGGGGATGTCTCGATGTGTGCGGGGATGTCGGCGGTAATGTCGGGATGTGTGCGGGGATGTCAGCGGTAATGTCGGGATGTGTGCGGGGATGTCGGCGGTGATGTCGGGATGTGTGCGGGGATGTCGGGATGTGTGCGGGGATGTCGGTGGTAATGTTGGGGTGTGTGCGGGGATGTCTGGATGTGTGCGGGGATGTCTGGATGTGTGCGGGGATGTCTGGATGTGTGCGGGGATGTCTGGATGTGTGCGGGGATGTCTGGATGTGTGCGGGGATGTCTGGATGTGTGCGGGGATGTCTGGATGTGTGCGGGGATGTCTGGATGTGTGCGGGGATGTCTGGATGTGTGCGGGGATGTCTGGATGTGTGCGGGGATGTCTGGATGTGTGCGGGGATGTCTGGATGTGTGCGGGGATTTCGGCGGTAATGTCGGGGTGTGTGGGGATTTCGGCGGTAATGTCGGGGTGTGTGCGGGGATGTCGGGATGTGTGCGGGGATGTCGGGGTGTGTGCGGGGATGTCGGTGGTAATGTCTGGATGTGTGCGGAGATGTCGGGATGTGTGCGGAGATGTCGGTGGTAATGTCGGGATGTGTGCGGGGATGTCGGCGGTAATGTCGGGGTGTGTGCGGGGATGTCTGGATGTGTGCGGGGATGTCTGTGGTAATGTCAGCGTGTGTGCGGGGATGTCTGGATGTGTGCGGGGATGTCGGTGGTAATGTCGGGGTGTGTGCGGGGATGTCGACGGTAATGTCGGGGTGTGTGCGGGGATGTCGGTGGTAATGTCGGGGTGTGTGCTGGGATGTCGGTGGTAATGTCGGGGTGTGTGCTGGGATGTCGGTGGTAATGTCGGGGTGTGTGTGGGGATGTCGGTGGTAATGTCTGGATGTGTGCGGAGATGTCGGGATGTGTGCGGAGATGTCGGTGGTAATGTCGGGATGTGTGCGGGGATGTCGGCGGTAATGTCGGGGTGTGTGCGGGGATGTCTGGATGTGTGCGGGGATGTCTGTGGTAATGTCAGCGTGTGTGCGGGGATGTCTGGATGTGTGCGGGGATGTCGGTGGTAATGTCGGGGTGTGTGCGGGGATGTCGACGGTAATGTCGGGGTGTGTGCGGGGATGTCGGTGGTAATGTCGGGGTGTGTGCTGGGATGTCGGTGGTAATGTCGGGGTGTGTGCTGGGATGTCGGTGGTAATGTCGGGGTGTGTGTGGGGATGTCGGTGGTAATGTCTGGATGTGTGCGGAGATGTCGGGATGTGTGCGGAGATGTCGGTGGTAATGTCGGGATGTGTGCGGGGATGTCGGCGGTAATGTCGGGGTGTGTGCGGGGATGTCTGGATGTGTGCGGGGATGTCTGTGGTAATGTCAGGGTGTGTGCGGGGATGTCTGGATGTGTGCGGGGATGTCGGTGGTAATGTCGGGGTGTGTGCGGGGATGTCGGCGGTAATGTCGGGGTGGGTGCGGGGATGTCGGTGGTAATGTCGGGGTGTGTGCGGGGATGTCGACGGTAATGTCGGGGTGTGTGCGGGGATGTCGGTGGTAATGTCGGGGTGTGTGCTGGGATGTCGGTGGTAATGTCGGGGTGTGTGCTGGGATGTCGGTGGTAATGTCGGGGTGTGTGCTGGGATGTCGGTGGTAATGTCGGGGTGTGTGTGGGGATGTCTGTGGTAATGTCAGGGTGTGTGCGGGGATGTCTGGATGTGTGCGGGGATGTCTGTGGTAATGTCAGGGTGTGTGCGGGGATGTCTGGATGTGTGCGGGGATGTCGGTGGTAATGTCGGGATGTGTGCGGGGATGTCAGCGGTAATGTCGGGGTGTGTGTGGGGATGTCTGTGGTAATGTCGGGGTGTGTGCGGGGATGTCTGGATGTGTGCGGGGATGTCTGTGGTAATGTCAGGGTGTGTGCGGGGATGTCTGGATGTGTGCGGGGATGTCGGTGGTAATGTCGGGGTGTGTGTGGGGATGTCGGCGGTAATGTCGGGATGTGTGCGGGGATGTCAGCGGTAATGTCGGGGTGTGTGTGGGGATGTCTGTGGTAATGTCGGGGTGTGTGCGGGGATGTCGGCGGTAATGTCGGGGTGTGTGCGGGGATGTCGGTGGTAATGTCGGGGTGTGTGCGGGGATGTCGACGGTAATGTCGGGGTGTGTGCGGGGATGTCGGTGGTAATGTCGGGGTGTGTGCTGGGATGTCGGTGGTAATGTCGGGGTGTGTGCTGGGATGTCGGTGGTAATGTTGGGGTGTGTGTGGGGATGTCTGGTAATGTCAGGGTGTGTGCGGGGATGTCTGGATGTGTGCGGGGATGTCTGTGGTAATGTCAGGGTGTGTGCGGGGATGTCTGGATGTGTGCGGGGATGTCGGTGGTAATGTCGGGGTGTGTGTGGGGATGTCGGCGGTAATGTCGGGATGTGTGCGGGGATGTCGGCGGTAATTTCGGGGTGTGTGTGGGAATGTCTGTGGTAATGTCAGGATGTGTGCGGGGATGTCTGGATGTGTGCGGGGATGTCGGTGGTAATGTCGGGGTGTGTGCGGGGATGTCGGCGGTAATGTCGGGATGTGTGCGGGGATGTCAGCGGGGATGTCGGGGTGTGTGCGGGGATGTCGGTGGTAATGTTGGGAGGTGTGCGGGGATTTCGGCGGTAATGTCGGGGTGTGTGCGGGGATGTCTGGATGTGTGCGGGGATGTCGGTGGTAATGTCGGGATGTGTGCGGGGATGTCGGCAATAATGTCGGGATGTGTGCGGGGATGTCGGCGGTAATGTCGGGGTGTATGCGGGGATGTCTGGATGTGTGCGGGGATGTCGGTGGTAATGTCGGGGTGTGTGCGGGGATGTCGGGATGTGTGCGGAGATGTCAGCGGTAATGTCGGGGTGTGTGCGGGGATGTCTGGATGTGTGCGGGGATGTCGGCGGTAATGTCGGGGTGTGTGCGGGGATGTCGGCGGTAATGTCGGGGTGTGTGCGGGGATGTCGGCGGTAATGTCGGGGTGTGTGCGGGGATGTCGGCGGTAATGTCGGGGTGTGTGCGGGGATGTCGGCGGTAATGTCGGGGTGTGTGCGGGGATGTCGGCGGTAATGTCGGGGTGTGTGCGGGGATGTCGGCGGTAATGTCTGGGTGTGTGCGGGGATGTCGGTCAGTGTTGTCATGTTTGACAGTGCGGTCCCACTCGGCTCCGCTGAAAGTCTATGGGGATGCTGCAGAGCAGAGTGGGACCACACTGTCAAAAATGTGCGTTCTGGAAGCATCCAGAACGCATGAATTCTGCGTCTCAGAACGCAGCTTTTCAGCTGCGTTCTGAGACGCACGTGCAGCTGCGGAATAGAACGCAACGTGCGCACATAGGCCTAATGTAAAATTTGTGCTGCTATGTAGAATATACTTATAAAATGAAAGTACATAAAGCATACATTGGGCAATTCATGTGCGCCCACCAGCCATTTTAAGGCAACCTTTCTCTGATGGAACCCTATCATTTCTATCAGATATGTACCTCTCAGGTCAAAAGCCTACAAATGTACGGGACAGGTAGGATCCAATGCTAATTACAAGTAGCATGCTTCTGAGGAGCAATACACCTGTAGTCTATGGGGACAGAGCATTAGAGAATGGAGTATGCCAGCCAGCTTGTGCTGAAGATGGCATACTCCTGTGCTTGTGCCATCCCTCAGACATAACTGTATAGCCATTTGCAGTAAATCAGTTGTAATTTGGATGTACAGTTACATCCGTTTGCAGGAAGGGGTTAAGGAGGCTGTACAGAATTAAAAAACATGGCTGCTTTAAAAAAAAATTAAAAAACGTTATAGCTCATGAAATGTGATAGTAAACAATGAAAGGAAGAAAAGCTTGTCTTAAAGGCCAAAACTGAGACCAAGGGATTAAAATGGCAAAGTATTAATTGATTGTTTCCATCTTGCAGGGGCTCAATTTCCAATGACAAACAGTCGTCCGCAGAGCTTGATGCAGTGCTACAGCATCACCACAACATGCAGGAAAAGTTGGCCGAGGAGATGTTGCGTCTTACTCAGAATCTTAAGAATAACACCCTAGCAGCGCAGAATGTCATCAAACAGGATAACCAGGTAAATAGCTTGTTGAAGAAGGTAATACATTTTACATTTGCGTAAACATGGACACATACTTAGAGATGGAAATGTAAAAAGCACTGCTTTCACTTATGTCTCTATTCATCTAGACACTTACCCAATCTTTGAAACTGGCGGACCAGAACTTTGAGAAGCTGAAGACTGAATCAGATCGTCTAGAGCAGCATGCAAAGAAATCTGTCAATTGGCTCTTATGGATCATGCTCATTTTTGTCTGTTGCACCTTTATCAGCATGATACTCTTCATCAGACTATTTCCTCGACTCCGGTGACATCCCCACTTGGACAGTTGCATTATCGCCAATTAGGCTGTAGTAGCCAGAAACTTGTATATCTATAATATTAAACCAGTCCACAGCTTTATCTACTGGCTGTGTTGGGCTGTAAGATCCTTTACATTGAATTTCTTTCACAACATCAAAACGTATTTGTGTTCTTTGTACAATTAGCAAATATCTAGGTCACAAAGGGAATGACTATAGAAGCCACATTTTTGTGTCTAGACCCTTATGGATGACCCATATCCAAACATTAATTGAAAAAAGTGACAATTGGTGATGGGCGAGCAGTACAATGCTTGAGTGCTCGTTACTCGATTCAAGCTGGGCAGACGCTCTTGACAGGTTCAACTCAAGTAATGAGTATAAGGTAGTCAATGAGTGGGCAGTTCGCCTCTCCGGCCACATACAGCCAGCCATAATCAGAGCATTTCCTGGGGGAGGGAGGCCAGGATTGTTTTATGGGACATCCGAAAATGTTGTTTTAACCCCCAGTGAGAGCCATACAAAGACTGCGAAAGGCTCTCACTGTGGTGCCGTCTTGCATCATTCAGTGAAGCGAGCCTGGACTTTGTGTTCCTTGTTTTCCTTGTTTCACGGACGACACATCCAAGCACTCGTGATCCTTGGCCGAGCTCCTCAAGTATCGGAGCACCACGATGCTCAATTGAGTACCTAGCATGCTTGCTCATCATTAGTAGATAACGGGATGGCTGAGAGAAAACCGGGTTAAATGCTGCGCTAGAAAACCACGATTCCAATGGATAAAATAAAATCCTTTCCTTTATTGGCAGAAGTCAACGCGTTTCGAAGGCATAACCGCCTTCTTCATCAGGACAAGACAGTACAAGAAAAGAACAGCATATCATGTGCTGCTGCACGGCGTGAGTTATAAAGCATTGAAAAAAATGAGTAACCACGTCATCAGGAATGACGTCAGAGAACCAGTGACTCATTGCCACGTGGAGCTTTCAGAGAAAAAAAATGAGAGGAAATGAAGAAAGAAAAAAAAGAGAAAAAAAGGGGGGGGGAGAGAAAAAGAAAAAAAGTTTATGGTTGTGATTAGAGAGAGGGTGTAACCAGTTGCACTTGCTGAAGTGCTGGATATATAAACAAGTTTGATGTAATCAGGACGAAGAGAAAAACAGTGACACTGAAAGATTGATGTGAGCAATCGTGAAGAAAAAATATATATATATGTGTATATAAAAAAAATTTTTTTCGCTGTGAATAAATGTAAATGAATATGCAAATGAAATGATATAAAAAAAAAATATATATATCTATTTGATTATATGTATCTGCATATACCTCTATGAAAATTTTTTTTTTGTTTTGCGTATATATAACATGTGTATATATAAAATGTGTATATATAAAAAATATAAAAACCATGGGGATAAAGCGTGTATGGAGTGTATAAAATAATGCTAAAGGACTGAAAAATTAAAGAATTCATATGGAATGGTATATAAAAAATGTGTATAAGAAAAATTTAATATCCGTGTTATCATCCTACAATTATAAAGAATAATGACCAAAAAAGACCAAAAAGAAAAAAATGTTTTTGTTTTATTGGAAGTGTAAGGCAAAGTGTATTTAGAGAAGCAGAGTCGCTGCAATAGAAGATATGTGAGGCAGGGGTGAAGAGAGTTCAAGCAAGATCGTGAGAAAAAAAATGTACTGAGCATGCGTGAGCAGGCACCGCTCATTATTATCTGAACCCAGATAACAGATAGATTAGTGCAAATGATTGTATGCTAGCGAAAAAAGGAAGAGAAGCATGATGCGCAAAGGAAATTAGAGGCGACTGAATGCGCTCCCAAAAGAAGAAACAATAGAGAGAAAAATATATATGTATATATATGCCTTATAGTCGCGATACTCAATTAGAAATATGCACAAACCAAACAGAGAAAAACACATGTACATTAAAAAGGGGGACAATTTGCGGATGAAAGAACATACCAACAAGTCAACATGCATATGTCCATGTACACACACATATTGAAAAAGAGTCTGTTTGGAACATAAGGATTAGGAGTTATAATCATGGTGCAGTTTATATGCAAGCTAATTAAATGAAATATGAAACTGAAAAGGATAAAACAATATACTGATAAAAATATATAAATGTATATATATAAACATGCTGTTAAAAATGAAATATTGACCTATAAAAATGAGCTGCATGCTGATATTTAAAAACAATGGTAATTATCAAAAGATTTCTTTAACAATAAATAAAAATATATATATATATTTATAAAAAAGATATTAATAAAAAGAAATTTATAAAAATTAATAAAAAAGATCCATAAGTTCATTAAGGCCATGGGGTTTTAGAGTACCAAGCTTATGTATCCAGTACGTTTCCTTTTTGCTCAACAATTCCATTCTATTTAACGTATCTGATGGAATTTGTTCAATAGGGGTAATTTTGAAAGACATTGTTTTATCATGGAACAAGGCACAATGCCTTGACAAACCATGCAGCATGAAGCCTATTTTGACATTATGTCTGTGAGAATTTAACCTGCAATGTAGAGGCCGACAAGTCCTCCCAACATATTGCTTACCACAGATACAGTCTATCAAATAGATAACAAAATTAGACTGGCAAGTTAAATGGTCTTTAATGGGAAAATCCTCAGTTCCCCTGAATGAACAGAAAGATGTCCTGTTATGGTGGATACTCTTACAACATAGGCAATTCCTGGTGTTGCATTTAAAGGACCCCAATGGAAAAGTATTGGTTTTGGTACTCTGTGCCTTTTTTAATCTACTAGGTGCTATGATGTTCTTGATGGTAGGGGCTCTCCTGAATGTGATTCCAGGACGGGCAGGTAAAACCTTTCCAGGGATAGGGTCATTCAACAATATATTCCAATGTCTGCAAAAAATTTTTTTGATATCAAAATTGTCACTACTAAAGGTGGTAATGAAATTGAAGGCTAGTGAGCTATCTGGTTGGACACAGTTACCTGGTACTTTGCCTGGTAAGAGGGATTTCCTCGAAGTGAGAAGATCCTCCTGTTCAAGCAATATGGTGGTATTGTAAGCTTTTTTTAGGAGATGATTAGGATATTTCTTTTCAAGGAAACGATTTTTGAGAGTGTCAACCTGAGCTTTGAAATCTGACCCCAAGGTGCAGTTCCTCCTTATCCTTTTATATTGGTTTAGGGGTATATTTTGCAACCATTTGTTGTGATGCTCACTGCCAAAGTCGATATAACTATTGGCATCGACTTGCTTAAAAAAGGTTTTAGTGCATATTTTACCACCATGATGGTAGATGGTCAGGTCCAAAAAATTGATCACATTCTCATGAAAGACAGGTGCAAACTCCAAGCCCCATAGGTTATTTTTCAAAGAGCCCAAAAAGGAATTGATATCACTGAGCTCATTGTCCCATATAAGGAATAGGTCATCAATGAATCTTTTGTAGACCACTATGCCCCTGGTGTGATCCCCGTTTTGTATATGGAGGTATTCAAAAAGCCCCATAAAGAGGTTTGCATAGGAGCAAGCTGCCTTTGACCCCATCGCTGTACCAATTTTCTGGTGGTATAGGTGTTTAGAGAAAATAAAATAATTATTTCTCAATATGAAACCCATGGCCTTAATGAGGAAGTCTTTTTGCACATCTGGGATTCTGTCATCATTCTGTAAGAAATGCGCACAACTGAAAAGACCCAAATCATGATCAATATTGGAATATAAAGAAGCTACGTCTATAGTGACAAAAAGATAAGAGCGTTTCCAAGGAATATCTTTAATGATGCCTATAAGATGTGAGGAGTCCCTGATATGACTGCTGAGCTTCAAGACTTGCGGTTGCAATAGTTGGTCAACATATGCCGCTAGGTTGGCTGTTAATGAATTGATACCTGATATTATGGGTCATCCTGGGGGATTGTCGGAATTTTTATGTAGTTTAGGCAAATGATAAAAAAATGCTATATTATGATGTTCAGTCTGCAGGAACTTTTTTTCAGATGTATTAAATAAATTATTATCAATGGCCTTCTGTATCAGGTTTTTATATGCTGATACAGCATGTTCATAATCAACCCATTCCACTATATGGTAGTAGGTGCGATCAGATAATATTCTTAGTGCTTCCTTGACATAGTCGTCCCTATCTTGGACGACTATGCCACCACCCTTGTCGGCGGATCTAATAACAATATCCCTATTATGTTTCAAATTCTTAAGTGCTAATCTCTCTTTTTTACTAAGGTTGTGTTGTAACGTTTTATTAGTGCTCATGAATTTCTAGAGATCTGCTAAAATCAAATCGCTGAAAGTTTTGACATGATGCCCTTTACTGCCAGTGGAGTAAAACCTAGATTTAGGTCTTACATTGGCATGAAGAAAAGGTGGATCTATTTGTGTGGTGGAGGCACCAGTGTTGGGAACCGACGTAGTGTCACCGTTTAAAAGGAAATGTCTTTTTAATGTTAATTTTCTGATGTAATTTTGCACATCTAAGAATACGTCAAAGTCCTTCGATCTTAGAGAGGGACAAAAGGAAAGACCCTTATGCAGTACAGAGATTTCCCAAGCATCTAGACAATAACTAGAGAGATTGAAGATATTACTGATAATTTTTACAGGATTTAGTTTTAAATGAGCCTGATTTCTTTTTTGCTGGAGCCGGCGTCCTGCTCGGACACCTCTAGTGCGTTTTTTCTTTTTTTCGTCATGGATTTTGGGATGAGAAAATCCGTTATTAGGCTCTCCTTGTTGGTTCTGGCCGGAGGTAAAAAAGGAACCAGCGGAGAGGCTTTAGAGGTGTTATCAATGGTCACAATATTATTGATGGAGGGATTGTGCGACAAGGGGGTAATGACATTCTGCAAACTAGATGTAACTAGCACCTCAGGAGATGGTGGTAGATCATCATGGATAGAAAGGTTTAATAAATCAATAAAATCATCACTATGAGTGTCAAAAGGGTTCACCTTTGATGTACTGGCACATTGCACATCAAAAAGGTCCCTTTCCTTCCTGATTTTTTTCAATCTGTAATCTGATTCTCGCCAGATGTTCCCGTGTCTCATTTGGATCTTTCGCAACAGAAACATCATGAGGAACGGTGGTATTACTGATCTTATTAATACCAGATAAAGTGGTAACATCTGCAGGTTGCAAGATAGTGGTATGTGTAAAAACCTCATCTGCCAACCGATCTATCGCATCAGGATTTTTTTCATATGATTTTTTTATTTATAGTGACATTTGGGACATTGGTTAAAGGGGTCACTATGGTCCTGGGAGAACCAAGTACCTTATTTGGTTGAGATTTGGAGGACTTGCGGTATTTGCTGTTATAATAATTTTTACCATTAGTAGAACTATGTCGTCTAGGAAAGGGATGTTTATTATCAACGTTCTCACGAGAATTTGAAGAAGCCCCTGTAATCACAGCGGTCTTTGCGGTGTAATCCTGCAGGTCTCTCTGGAGTTTTTTGGATTTCCTGATAATGATATCATGCTCCATTTGAGACAGGCGAGTATTTACACCTGAATTTAAAAATTTGAAATCAGTATGCGAACTGAAAACAACTAAGTCCTTCTGAAGTGCTTCAATAGTAACGACGGATGCCATGGCAATGCTAGTTCTTTTTTTATGTAAACAAAAAAGCATACCTTGCATGCAGTCCATTAGCAAATTGTCCCATTCCAGTGTAAAAGATGGATCCTGTGGAAACGGGGAGGTATGTTGGATCCTGAGTCCTCTTGGACAAAGCTTCTCTTCTAAATAAATGGATAGAAATCTCACATCGAGACCATAATGGAGTTCTTCTTTCACAGAAAAAAGTTTATGGTTGTGATTAGAGATAGGGTGTAACCAGTTGCACTGATCTTCAATATTTTTTGGCTTGACCAAAAACCCGTATTCGTGGATATCAGCTGCAGAGGGTCGTCTTCTCCATTCTGCTTTTGCACCGGCATGGATTACTTTGACCACCGCCTCTCTTCAAGAGAGAGGCTCATACAGCGTACAGTTGGGCATAGAGAGGAGCAAGGTGGTGAACCTGTTCCTACTTCTTCCTTTACGGAAGAGGACTCTGCCAGCATGAGAAAACTTTTTCATCTTCTGGAGGATGCTTTGAAAGAAGAACTCCATTATGGTCTCGATGCGAGATTTCTATCCATTTATTTAGAAGAGAAGCTTTGTCCAAGAGGACTCAGGATCCAACATACCTCCCCGTTTCCACAGGATCCATCTTTTACACTGGAATGGGACAATTTGCTAATGGACTGCATGCAAGGTATGCTTTTTTGTTTACATAAAAAAAGAACTAGCATTGCCACGGCATCCGTCGTTACTATTGAAGCACTTCAGAAGGACTTAGTTGTTTTCAGTTCGCATACTGATTTCAAATTTTTAAATTCAGGTGTAAATACTCGCCTGTCTCAAATGGAGCATGATATCATTATCAGGAAATCCAAAAAACGCCAGAGAGACCGGCAGGATTACACCGCAAAGACCGCTGTGATTACAGGGGCTTCTTCAAATTCTCGTGAGAACGTTGATAATAAACATCCCTTTCCTAGGAGACATAGTTCTACTAATGGTAAAAATTATTATAACAGCAAATACCGCAAGTCCTCCAAATCTCAACCAAATAAGGTACTTGGTTCTCCCAGGACCATAGTGACCCCTTTAACCAATGTCCCAAATGTCACTATAAATAAAAAATCTTATGAAAAAAATCCTGATGCGATAGATCGGTTGGCAGATGAGGTTTTTACACATACCACTATCTTGCAACCTGCAGATGTTACCACTTTATCTGGTATTAATAAGATCAGTAATACCACCGTTCCTCATGATGTTTCTGTTGCGAAAGATCCAAATGAGACACGGGAACATCTGGCGAGAATCAGATTACAGATTGAAAAAATCAGGAAGGAAAGGGACCTTTTTGATGTGCAATGTGCCAGTACATCAAAGGTGAACCCTTTTGACACTCATAGTGATGATTTTATTGATTTATTAAACCTTTCTATCCATGATGATCTACCACCATCTCCTGAGGTGCTAGTTACATCTAGTTTGCAGAATGTCATTACTCCCTTGTCGCACAATCCCTCCATCAATAATATTGTGACCATTGATAACACCTCTAAAGCCTCTCCGCTGGTTCCTTTTTTACCTCCGGCCAGAACCAACAAGGAGAGCCTAATAACGGATTTTCTCATCCCAAAATCCATGACGAAAAAAAGAAAAAACGCACTAGAGGTGTCCGAGCAGGACGCCGGCTCCAGCAAAAAAGAAATCAGGCTCATTTAAAACTAAATCCTGTAAAAATTATCAGTAATATCTTCAATCTCTCTAGTTATTGTCTAGATGCTTGGGAAATCTCTGTACTGCATAAGGGTCTTTCCTTTTGTCCCTCTCTAAGATCGAAGGACTTTGACGTATTCTTAGATGTGCAAAATTACATCAGAAAATTAACATTAAAAAGACATTTCCTTTTAAACGGTGACACTACGTCGGTTCCCAACACTGGTGCCTCCACCACACAAATAGATCCACCTTTTCTTCATGCCAATGTAAGACCTAAATCTAGGTTTTACTCCACTGGCAGTAAAGGGCATCATGTCAAAACTTTCAGCGATTTGATTTTAGCAGATCTCTAGAAATTCATGAGCACTAATAAAACGTTACAACACAACCTTAGTAAAAAAGAGAGATTAGCACTTAAGAATTTGAAACATAATAGGGATATTGTTATTAGATCCGCCGACAAGGGTGGTGGCATAGTCGTCCAAGATAGGGACGACTATGTCAAGGAAGCACTAAGAATATTATCTGATCGCACCTACTACCATATAGTGGAATGGGTTGATTATGAACATGCTGTATCAGCATATAAAAACCTGATACAGAAGGCCATTGATAATAATTTATTTAATACATCTGAAAAAAAGTTCCTGCAGACTGAACATCATAATATAGCATTTTTTTATCATTTGCCTAAACTACATAAAAATTCCGACAATCCCCCAGGATGACCCATAATATCAGGTATCAATTCATTAACAGCCAACCTAGCGGCATATGTTGACCAACTATTGCAACCGCAAGTCTTGAAGCTCAGCAGTCATATCAGGGACTCCTCACATCTTATAGGCATCATTAAAGATATTCCTTGGAAACGCTCTTATCTTTTTGTCACTATAGACGTAGCTTCTTTATATTCCAATATTGATCATGATTTGGGTCTTTTCAGTTGTGCGCATTTCTTACAGAATGATGACAGAATCCCAGATGTGCAAAAAGACTTCCTCATTAAGGCCATGGGTTTCATATTGAGAAATAATTATTTTATTTTCTCTAAACACCTATACCACCAGAAAATTGGTACAGCGATGGGGTCAAAGGCAGCTTGCTCCTATGCAAACCTCTTTATGGGGCTTTTTGAATACCTCCATATACAAAACGGGGATCACACCAGGGGCATAGTGGTCTACAAAAGATTCATTGATGACCTATTCCTTATATGGGACAATGAGCTCAGTGATATCAATTCCTTTTTGGGCTCTTTGAAAAATAACCTATGGGGCTTGGAGTTTGCACCTGTCTTTCATGAGAATGTGATCAATTTTTTGGACCTGACCATCTACCATCATGGTGGTAAAATATGCACTAAAACCTTTTTTAAGCAAGTCGATGCCAATAGTTATATCGACTTTGGCAGTGAGCATCACAACAAATGGTTGCAAAATATACCCCTAAACCAATATAAAAGGATAAGGAGGAACTGCACCTTGGGGTCAGATTTCAAAGCTCAGGTTGACACTCTCAAAAATCGTTTCCTTGAAAAGAAATATCCTAATCATCTCCTAAAAAAAGCTTACAATACCACCATATTGCTTGAACAGGAGGATCTTCTCACTTCGAGGAAATCCCTCTTACCAGGCAAAGTACCAGGTAACTGTGTCCAACCAGATAGCTCACTAGCCTTCAATTTCATTACCACCTTTAGTAGTGACAATTTTGATATCAAAAAATTTTTTTGCAGACATTGGAATATATTGTTGAATGACCCTATCCCTGGAAAGGTTTTACCTGCCCGTCCTGGAATCACATTCAGGAGAGCCCCTACCATCAAGAACATCATAGCACCTAGTAGATTAAAAAAGGCACAGAGTACCAAAACCAATACTTTTCCATTGGGGTCCTTTAAATGCAACACCAGGAATTGCCTATGTTGTAAGAGTATCCACCATAACAGGACATCTTTCTGTTCATTCAGGGGAACTGAGGATTTTCCCATTAAAGACCATTTAACTTGCCAGTCTAATTTTGTTATCTATTTGATAGACTGTATCTGTGGTAAGCAATATGTTGGGAGGACTTGTCGGCCTCTACATTGCAGGTTAAATTCTCACAGACATAATGTCAAAATAGGCTTCATGCTGCATGGTTTGTCAAGGCATTGTGCCTTGTTCCATGATAAAACAATGTCTTTCAAAATTACCCCTATTGAACAAATTCCATCAGATACGTTAAATAGAATGGAATTGTTGAGCAAAAAGGAAACGTACTGGATACATAAGCTTGGTACTCTAAAACCCCATGGCCTTAATGAACTTATGGATCTTTTTTATTAATTTTTATAAATTTCTTTTTATTAATATCTTTTTTATAAATATATATATATATTTTTATTTATTGTTAAAGAAATCTTTTGATAATTACCATTGTTTTTAAATATCAGCATGCAGCTCATTTTTATAGGTCAATATTTCATTTTTAACAGCATGTTTATATATATACATTTATATATTTTTATCAGTATATTGTTTTATCCTTTTCAGTTTCATATTTCATTTAATTAGCTTGCATATAAACTGCACCATGATTATAACTCCTAATCCTTATGTTCCAAACAGACTCTTTTTCAATATGTGTGTGTACATGGACATATGCATGTTGACTTGTTGGTATGTTCTTTCATCCGCAAATTGTCCCCCTTTTTAATGTACATGTGTTTTTCTCTGTTTGGTTTGTGCATATTTCTAATTGAGTATCGCGACTATAAGGCATATATATACATATATATTTTTCTCTCTATTGTTTCTTCTTTTGGGAGCGCATTCAGTCGCCTCTAATTTCCTTTGCGCATCATGCTTCTCTTCCTTTTTTCGCTAGCATACAATCATTTGCACTAATCTATCTGTTATCTGGGTTCAGATAATAATGAGCGGTGCCTGCTCACGCATGCTCAGTACATTTTTTTTCTCACGATCTTGCTTGAACTCTCTTCACCCCTGCCTCACATATCTTCTATTGCAGCGACTCTGCTTCTCTAAATACACTTTGCCTTACACTTCCAATAAAACAAAAACATTTTTTTCTTTTTGGTCTTTTTTGGTCATTATTCTTTATAATTGTAGGATGATAACACGGATATTAAATTTTTCTTATACACATTTTTTATATACCATTCCATATGAATTCTTTAATTTTTCAGTCCTTTAGCATTATTTTATACACTCCATACACGCTTTATCCCCATGGTTTTTATATTTTTTATATATACACATTTTATATATACACATGTTATATATACGCAAAACAAAAAAAAATTTTTCATAGAGGTATATGCAGATACATATAATCAAATAGATATATATATTTTTTTTTATATCATTTCATTTGCATATTCATTTACATTTATATTTATTCACAGCAAAAAATTTTTTTTTTTATATACACATATATATATTTTTTCTTCACGATTGCTCACATCAATCTTTCAGTGTCACTGTTTTTCTCTTCGTACTGATTACATCAAACTTGTTTATATATCCAGCACTTCAGCAAGTGCAACTGGTTACACCCTATCTCTAATCACAACCATAAACTTTTTTTCTTTTTCTCTCCCCCCCCCCTTTTTTTTCTCTTTTTTTTCTCTTTTTTTTCTTTCTTCATTTCCTCTCATTTTTTTTCTCTGAAAGCTCCACGTGGCAATGAGTCACTGGTTCTCTGACGTCATTCCTGATGACGTGGTTACTCATTTTTTTCAATGCTTTATAACTCACGCCGTGCAGCAGCACATGATATGCTGTTCTTTTCTTGTACTGTCTTGTCCTGATGAAGAAGGCGGTTATGCTTTCGAAACGCGTTGACTTGTGCCAATAAAGGAAAGGATTTTATTTTATCCATTGGAATCGTGGTTTTCTAGCGCAGCATTTAATCCGGTTTCTCTCAGCCATCCCGTTATCTACTATTTCTGCACCGGGGCTGCTGCTGACCACTGCTGCATAATCTGCCTATATGCTTGCATAGGAGTTGTGCCGGTCACAACCGAAACAGGTGAGTACCTGTCTTTACATGTGTATTCTCTCATCCACCAGATAAGACCCTATTTCTGCGCTTGTTTCTTCCACAGTTTTTTCTCCTGCTCATCATTAGTGACAGTCCTTTCCTATCTTCTAGATTTGGCTACAATGAAAATACATTTTGAAGAACTTCAGGAAAAAACATGGTGATGTTTTCTGAAATCTACATTGCAGATTATTGCATGTTGCAGAAATTCACATTCCTAACAATATACTACAAACTACCATTTTGTTATTAAAATTACATGATAGTGTTTGTTTCTTTGTTGAAGCCTTCACATTTTGGGGTGTATGACTATTTGTTTTCCATATTTTCATTTGTGGATTTTTTGTGTGCGCCTTCTGCTTTTTTCCAGTAACTTTCATGTGGAATTGAACTGAATCTAAAAGATTCTCTTGCACCTGAATTTCTATAAAACCTGAGGCTGCAGTGAGGACACTAACCAGTCCGATACTGTGTAGTGTACAATATGCGCGCAGGACCCCTAATGAATATCCTTGAGCAGCGAAATAACAATCAGGAGAGTTTGTGTAACTGCCTTCATGCTGCATTTGCAGCATGGCACAAGAAAACTCCCAGCGCATGTGTCCAAATGTTTCCTTTTAATAATAATATTTTTATTGCAACACCATATTCCACAGCACTTTACAAATCGAAGGAAACCTGTGCAAACAAGATATTACAGCAGGCCTGCACAACATACGGCCCTCATTCCAATATTCAAATGTATTTGCGTCTTTTAGATGTGAATTAATGTGAACATTGTGGCACCAGGACTGAGACAGAGCAGTGCCGAGAAACGGTCTTGAGACCCTGCCCTGATGTGCAGCAGCGTGATTAGGTCAGCAAGCTACTGACCTCATCACATTAGTGCTGGCGCTGCTGAGGCATCTGGGATGTTAGGCTGCGGTAAGCGTTCCGTGCTCAGAAGCCAAAGATTAAAGGCAATATTTCACCAGGTTTTTTTTCTCCCACAACTAAGAGCAGCATGATGTAGAGACAGAGACCCTGATTCCAGCAATGTGTCACTTAGTGAGCTGTTTGCTGTTTTTTTAATAAAATCAATGTTTTCTCTGTTGCAGATCTAGCAGTTGATTATACAGAGGTTATGGATATGCTGGACTACCTGGCAGCATATTCATTATCATCCCCTAATGATAATCTACTGCTGAATAATCAGTGATTTTATCAAAACTACATTAAGCAGCCCAGTAAGTGGCACATCGCTGGAATCAGGATCTCTGCCTCTACATTATGCTGCTCTCAGATTAGGTGGCAAAAACTTGGTGACTGATTCTCTTTAAATGTCTTGGCATATATCACCATATAAGTATGATGCATTGAATTAGGCAGAATTGGGCTGGAAGGTAACTGCATACATAGTTACTTTAAACAATGTTTGTGTTTCTCTTCACTTTCACCCCTATAATACTTCACTTTCTACTTTCCCCTCTTATCCCTAAACCCAGTAATGACCTGGTCATCTCTCCCTCCATCCTCCCCACCCATCTCAACCTCTCCTCAGATCTGTTCCTCCATTTTATACCGTGTCTCCAGACACACACGACCACCTCATGCCCTCTCCTGCTCCCACCTACTAACACTCTCTCTGCTTCTCTTCACTGCTGGAGAGATCTCCCCCAATCCTGGTCCTCCTCACCATATCCCTATTGTCACTTTGAACCCTCATCCACGATCTATGACAAATTTTCGTAACCTTTCTAACCTTATAAACATTCACCAAGCCACCGTTCCCCCAGTGCCACTAACAGGAGCCCTATGGAACGCTCATTTCGTCTGCAACAAACTTTCCTACATCCATGATCTTTTCATCACTAATAAACTTTCCTCCGCCTCACTGAAACCTGGCTCACCCCCTCTGACACAGCCTCTCCTGCAGCACTTTCTTAGGGTGGTCTCCATCTGTCTCACCCCCCACCCCAGTAACAAGCATGGTGGAGGAGTTGGTTTGCTTCTGTCCGACCAATGTTCCTATACACAAATTCCACTGCCACCCTCTGTTAATCTCCCCTCTTTTGAGGTGCACTCCGTCCATATCTACTCCCCTTCCAACCGGCTGTTATCTACCGCCCGCTAGGGCTAGCCACCACCTTTTTGACCATTTTCATCACCTGGCTACTACACTTCCTTTCCACCGACATCACAAAGATGGGCACACGCTGGACCTCATCTTCACTCGTCTCTGTTCCTTATCTAACCTCTCTAACTCACCTCTGCCTTTGTCTGACCACAACCTACTCACATTCTCTTCCCTCTCTTCTCCAAATACACAACCTCCCCTTCAAAAACATTCGCACTCTCGCAGAAATCTCAATCACCTTGATTTACACACTGTATCTCAGTCCCTTCTCCCTCTCGCAGACATTGCTTCCTTACATGCCGCGGCAGCTACTTTATATAACACTACAATCTCTGCAGCTCTTGAATTGGCCGCCCCCTCAAACATACCAAAACTTGTACAATCAACAGGCAACCTTGGCACACGAACCAGACTAAAGAACTGAGACGGGCTTCCAGAATTGCTGAACACAGATGGAGAAGAGGTCTCATTCCACTGGGCACTTCGTTGCATATAAAGAGTCCCTCACCACTTTCAAGTCTGCACTCACTGCTGCAAAGCAAACCTACTTCTCATCCCTAATATCCTCTCTATCTCACAACCCTAAACAACTATTCAACACTTTCAATTCTCTCCTCCGTCACCCAGCACCACCTCCCTCTCCTCAAGCAGAAGATTAACATCATCAGAGCAAGCTTTGGCCCACAATCCCCACAGCCCCTCATCATAGCTACTCAACCCTCTTCCTCCAAATCCAGCTTCTCCCCCATGACAGAAGATCATCTTTCCACTCTACTCTCAAGATCACATCTAACCACCTGTGCACTTCACCCGCTCCCGTCGCACCTCATCCCCAACATCACTGCAGTCCTCATCCCAGCCCTAACCCATCTCTTCAACATATCACTATCAACGGGTGTATTCCCTTCATTCGTTAAACATGCTTCGATCACACCCATCCTGTGTGTCTAGCTACCGCCCCATATCCCTTCACCCCTATGCCTCAAAACTACTGGAACAGCATATCCATCTTGAACTGTCCTCATACCTCTCCTCCTGCTCCCTCTTTGACCAGCTACAATCTGGCTTCTGACCGCATCACTCTACTGAAACTACCCTAACCAAAATCATTAACGACCTACTAACCGCAAAAGCCAAGCAACACTACTCTATCCTCCTTCTCCTGGACCTGTCCTCTGCCTTCGACACAGTAGACCACTCCCTCCCATTACAGATTCTCTCCTCTCTGGGCATCACAGAGTTGGCCCTATCTTGCATCTCTTCATACCTAACCGACCGAACTTTCTGCATCTCCCACTCTCACACCACCTCCTCATCCCACCCTCTATCCGTTCGTGTTCCTCAAGGTTCAGTTTTTGGACCCCTGCTATTCTCCATTTATACCTTCGGCATGAGACAACTCATTGAGTCCCACGGCTTTCAGTATTATCTCTATGCCGATGATACTCAGATCTACCTCTCTGGACCTGACATTACCTCCTTACTAACCAAAATCCCACAATGTCTCTCTGCTATTTCATCCTTCTTCTCTGCGCGATTCCTAAAGCTTACATAGACAAAACAGAATTCATTGTCTTTTTCTCCTCCTCATTCAACTCCTCCACCAAGCCTATCCATCAAAGTTGATGGCTGCTCACTTTCCCAAGTCTCACAATGAAACCACCTATAGCGCCACCTGGTGGAAAACAACTCAGCATTTTTATCTCGAAAACGGAACGAGCTAGAGAAAAAAAGTGAATTAAAAATTGTAGGGCATCATCAATTCAATATGAACTGACACCTTGCATACAGAAATGCTATGATATGACACCCATGACCACCCCCCCTCTCTCCCCCCAAACATTGAATGCTGGTCACGGATATGGCGCTCATTTAACTTTGATGCTCAAAGTGGCCACTGTCAGCTGCAATGCACACCCTGACTCTTGCTGCATGTTGTGCAATATGGTAGGTGACATGTTTGCACAAGCATCTGTGGTACGTCGTCTTAGATCCCGCAATATTGATGGAGGGGTCGCAAACACCTGCTGTTTGATGTGACCTTACAGAAAGTCCAATGGGGTCAGGTCAGGTGAGCGTGGGGGCCACGCCACGCAGCCACCATACACAATGACTTGTAGTAAGGTCGTCATCTATCCCTATAGCTGCCGCCGTTCTCAAGTTAATGGCGGTGGACAGGATATGGGTGGACACACTGTATAATAATGGTATGAATCTAAACGTTAAACTGTCCTGCAAAAAACAAGCTCTAATACGGCTCATTTGGAACAAAAATAAAAAAGTTACAGCTCTCAGAAGTTGACAATGCAAAAACAAAATGATAGCAAAATATTGTTTTTAGTGTATAAAGGTAGCAAAACAGGAAAAAAAAAGCTATGTCTGGTATTGCTGTAACTGTTCTGACCTGAAGAATAAATCGGTCTTATCACTTTTAACATTTTTTGAACTGCACAAAAAATAAAAAATAAAATAATTCATGTTTCATTTTGTATCTGAAAAATATTAAAATTGTAATGAAAAGCGATCAAAAAAGGTTATATACCGCAAAATAACAAAAAAAAATCTCCAACTTGACACGGAAAAAAAATAACACACAAAAGCCCCCCCCCCCCTCCCCACCATACAGCCCAGTTCGCACAAAAGAAAAAGTTGCAGCGCTCTGAAAAATGTGATAGTAAAAAATTATTTTTTTTCTTAAGAATTTTTCTGTTTGGTGGCAAAAAAACTATATAAATCTGGTTTTGCTGTAATTACACCTCCCTAAAATTTGGAATAAGGCTCAGTTCACATTTATCCTGTGCTCTCTGCTGAGCACTTACATCAGGGTTTTCATGTGAATCCCCAAAAAAAAACACGATTGAGACAAAACACCAACAGAATCCACTCACTATAATGACACAGATGAAGACACTTTGGCCTCCATCTGGTCTCTGTTCCTGCAGTGTCCCATCATTTTAGGCATCTTTTTAGTGCACAAGTGTGGACGGCCACAGTTCTATGCACTCCTGAAAAGATAGAGGTCACTGGAACAGACGCCAAATATAGTAAGAAGTGTCTCCATCTGACTCGGAGTTTCTGTCCGAGGTGTTGTCTGAATCACATTTTTGTGTGATTTTACATGGAAACCCCGATGTAAGTTCTCAGTCTTATACTGAAAATAATCAAAAAATGTTATGTGCCCCAAAATGTTACCAATAAAACCCCTAACTTAATCCTGCACAAAGCCAGCCCTTACTCAGGTATGTCCTCCGTCACTGGAAATATCGGGGGCTCCCACGTTACTGGAAGAACCAAAACTCTGGAAAAGCAATGGCTAACAACCCCTAAATAACAGTGATGTCTGTGCTCCCATATCTAAATGCCCCCCTCCTTCTGAGCCCCCCCTAAAGTACAATAAGCGGCCATGTGTGTGGAATTATTGTAGTGGGGAGAGCGCACTTAATTTACAGCGTGCATGTCTCCAGAAGCACAAGCTGGACACAATGTATGGGCACTAGGTAGGCATGTTTGTAATGCTTCATGAAAAAAAATCATGGTGTGGAAGTTACAAAGTAGTCACTGTGGCCGTAGGTTAATTCATTAAGAGGGGCAATTTTCTGCACGGGGTCATTGTGGGCGATTTTCTGCTGTTCTGACACCTTTAGAGCCTCCGCAGATATCACCTGCAAACTTTTCTAGTAAAATCTGTGCTCTAAAACCCAAATAACACTCCTTCATTTCTGAGCGCTGCCATGGGCCCAAACAACAGTTTTTGACCACATATGGGGTATTATCATGTTTGGGAGAAATTGCGTAACAAATTATGTAGTCGGTCAAATGCGACATGGTGTGCCCTCCCATTTGTCCAAACAGAGGTTTCTGACCACATGTGGGGTATCAACATGCTCAGAAAAAACTGGGTAACAAATTTTCGGGTCCATTTTGTCATACTATCCCTTGTAAAAGTGAATACATTGGGGCTTAAGCAACATTCTTAGGTAAAATGTAAAAATAAATAATTTAATTAATACACTTATTGGATGTGGTTTTGAGCAGTGTGAGGGGTTCAGTATTTAGAATTGGATCACGTTTGGGTATTTTATGTTACTTAGGCCTCTCAAAGTCACTTCAAATGTGATGTGGTCTCTACAAAAATGATTTTGTATATTTTGTTGGAAAAGTAAGAAATTGTTGATAAACTTTGAACCCTTCTAACTTCCTAGGAAAAAAAATGTTTCCCAAATGGCACTGATGTAAAGTAGACATGTGGGAAATGTTATTCATTAACTATTTTGTATGACAGAACTTTGGTTTAAGGGCATGAAAACCCAAAGTTTGAAAATTGCAAAATTTTCACCAAATTTCAGATTGTTTCTCAAATAAATGCAAAAAATTTACTGCTAACATGAAGCAAAATGTCACAAATAATTTTCGCCAAATCCAATATTTTCACAAATAAACGCAAAAAGTATTGACCTAAATTTACCGTCTTCATAAAGTTCAATGTGTCACAAAAAAACAAGCTCAGAATCACCAGGATCCACTGAAGCGTTCCAGAGTTCTAACCTCGTAAAGTGACACTAGTCAGATTTCTAAAATGTGGCTTGGGCATTAGGGACAAAATTGGTCCTATCACGAAGAGGTTAAGTTAGTGCATGTTCACACAGATTTTTTTATATTTTTGCATAAATTCTTTAAATACTTCAAACTCGGTACTGGTGATTGTATTAATGTACAGATGATGGTTCTGATGTATTCATGTAAATACCCCATGAGATGTTTTGGCGGTCCTTGGGATTGGTTCAGTATGGCAATTTGGTGGCCCTTGAAACAAGAAATGTTATTCACCCCTGCATTACAGAGAAAGGTCGGAGTGAGTTGCATGAGTCTCGCATTGTTATCACCCCGCATGGCCAGCCGCCCTCTGGACAGAAGCGTCTCAGCTGCATGGAAATACATGCAGCCGACCTGCTCCTATCAGGAGCGTGTGCGGCCGTGCGGGGTGATAATAATGTGAGACTCCCACAAGTCACTCGCAAGTGTAACTCCGGCCTAATAGTTCACCAAATACCAAGAGGAATAAGGGTCCTACATGCAAGTTTTAGGCTAAGTTCACACATCCTGTGTTTTGCATCAGTCACAATCCGTCGCCTTGGGGAATTACGGTATCCTGCAAAATATTTTGCAGGAATCCTGTATTTCCCCATAGACTTCTATTAGTGACGGATTGCGACTGATGACCTTGCGTTGCATCCGCTGCGTCGCGGTCCGTCGTTTTTAACTGACCGCCGGGCGGGGAGCAACGCAGAATGTAACGTTTTTCGGGCCGTCAAAAGTAACGCGCCCCGCAGGAATCCGTCGCCATCCGTCAAGCTTGTAATGTATGTCTATGGTGCTGGATTCCGTTGTAATCCGTCTTACAACGGAATCCAGCACTGGATTCCGTCATGCTCTACTGAGCATGCCCAGAATGTTTGGCACACCCACTGGGCTGTCCCAAACACAGACGGATCATGACTGATCCGTCAAAAAACGGACGCAGAGCGGATCTAACGGACGCAACGGATCAGATTTTTCACAGGATTCCTGTGAAAGGAATCCTGTAAAAAACACATCCGTTGCATCAGTTGACATCTTGAAAATGACTGATCCGTTGCTGACGGACCTGACGGATTGAAAACACAGGATGTGTGAACTTAGCCTTAGCCTCCATCAGGCTGATACATGTCAGTATACTTGTAGTATGGAATAGTGCAATGTGCTGTATTCTTCCATACAGATGCATACAGTAAAACAAATCTATTGCACAGTAAACTTTTTTTTTTCTGTAGCTCTTTAAGGATAGTGGAATTTTTTTTATTCTTTTATTGTTTTTCCTTTCATGCAAGAGCTATAGCTTATTTTTGGTTTTGCCATAGGTTTTTTCCATAACAAGCTGTAGTTTTGAAGGATTCCATTCATTGTGTTATACAATGTACTGAAAAAAACGGGGTAAAATATTCCAAGTGGGATGCACTAGAGAAAAAAAAAATGCTAGTTTGCTATTGTATGTGTGGCGGGAGTTTGTGTTTACGACACTAATTGTGCTTTAAAAATTATCAGGAAACATGTTTTTCCAGGTTAGTGTGATTAGAGTTGCTAAATTTGCATCAATTTTGTTTTCTTTTTAACCCCTTAAGGACTAGTTGATTTTTCGTGTTTGTGCTTTTTCTTTAGTCCCCTTATTCGAAGAGCCATATATATTTTTTTAATTTTCCTTCTAGATAGGCGTGTGAAGCTTTGTTTTTTTGCAAGATGAGTTGTACTTTGGAATGATACCTTGTATTTTATCATATGTTGTAATGGTAAGCAAGAAAAAAAACTCCCAAGTGTGGCAATAGCAAAAAAAAAGTGAAATTCAGCCATTCGTGGGGTTTTTTTTTTTTATTTACAGCAATCATGTTACCATAAAGCTGCCATTACCACCAGCTCTGGGGATAACCAACATAGCAGCGGCGGTTCTCTCATATTAACCGCAACCCACAGGTGCTGTCACATAAATGACTTTATTCTCCCCTGTAAATACTCCCCATTTAAAAGCACCCAGGGCATGGGACCGGGCAACAGCCACCAAAGTGACATTCCCCAGTGATACACTGCCCGGGACCGAGTACCCCATTCCCTGGGCGACACACCTTTTTCCTGGCGTCACGAACAGGATATGGACTAGGCCCGTTAACCCAGGTGACGTGCGTCTTATGGACTGTTTTGTGCAAAAACTACCGCCATCTTTATTCCTGTGAAAAAACTGGCTACGCCATCACTGTGGCAAAACAGCGTGAAAAGCCAACTCCGCCCCTGGGCGTGTACAGTATGCAAAAGCGGAACGAACTACAGGAAGCCGGAAGAGGCGCCGGCAGAATGCACCATGGTGCACTGGAGGGGACCGCAGTTGTGGAGACCAATGAACCTGCAGCAAAAGAGAGAATGTCTGCTCCTCCAGCCTGAGGACCAGAGTGGCCTGACCGCGGAATCTGACCCTGACTCGAGGAGGAGTTCGGGCGGCTGTGCCTCCGGATGCGGCTGCAGATGATCCAACAGATTGAGGACTGACGCTCGGAGATGATGGGGGATGGTGGTGACTGTGCTCGCCCAAGATGACTGGGCCTCGTATGAAGAGCTGCGCCGGGAGCCGGTAAGAGTATACACAAAAGGAGGAAGGGCACCAACCCGTGGGATCTCCAGGTATACAAAAGCTACGCCAATTAAGAGAAAAGAAGAAAAGGTATACCATGCACGGGATCACCACAACTTTGTTACATAAAAATGTTATTTTTATTTTAATTGTACAAAAAACACACATGTCTCCCAACCAGGAGTGTAGAACATACAAGGATTTGATTAAAAACACTTAAAAATGCCCATGGCATGATAAACCAAACCACATTAGGGAACATTAGTGTCCATATATAAATGTACAATACAAAAGATTTCTCCTTATGCACAATAGAAACACCTTTACATTAGTGATGATACATTGGCCTTGTACTATTGATATATATTAGGTAACACAGTCCGTTCTATTGCATCACACACAAAATAAGACCACCCTTTGCGATCCGTATAGGGTCCTTATGTAATTACCCAATTTCTTAGTCTCGTGCTATACAGAGACCAGGTATCAGTCACAGGGTCTCTGCACAGTATAACAAACTATATCGATCTGACTGTGTCAGCACTGGTTCCAGACAAATAATGATCTATTTCTACCTGGACAGGTCAAAATGCTAGACCTGCACTGAGCCTTAATATGACCTTGTCTGTGTTTACTGCCCATAAAGTTAAAGCACAACCAGCAGTATGTCAAGCTATATTAAAGCACCCCAAAACATGAGGAAATTGCTGTACTTTAAATGACCCAGTGTGAGGACGCAAAGTCCCACACAATCTGCTAGTTGTCACTCAGGACAGACCAGAGCCTTGTGCTAGTACAAAGTTTTAAGCCAAACTGATCTATACTCACTATCTGTAACACATCATTCAGATGGAAAAATCATATCAGTATAGGTGGCATAAGGAGAAAGGTTCCCCAATGGAATGACCCCAGGCGTATCGCCACCTCTAAGGGTGGCTTCCTCAGGGGAAAGAGAAGAGCTGTGCAAACCCTCCTCATGTGTCCTATTTAAAGAAAATATATTAACACTCACCAGTGTTGCAGCTGGAGTGCCTCGTGTATTGGCAGCGCTCCGATGGCGGCCGCCATCTTGCCTGAGTCACATGATACCGAAAGGTTCAGCCCTCAGACTCATACCGCGCATGCGCCTACCGTCAAGGCTGATAGCGCTCACAAATCATCATCACATGTCCTTCAGTATGCTGCCTATAGATATATAGTGTATAGCTGCGTTCAAATGTCACATTTCATTGTTTGAACGCACTTAAACATTGCCAGATAAACCGATCGATATTACATGACAGAGGGAACCACCCCCATCCCATATTGCGCATGCGCCAGTTACAGATGCTTATAGTGCTATCAAACTGCACTCCCACCCGGCGCATTATATCCAGAATTCCTCTTACAAGCCCATAATATATAGGTACCTTGAATATATATACTTATGTGAATTCTTAGAATGCAAGCGCAGGAAGTCAATGCATGGTCTCGTTAACCCTTTTGACACAGGAAGTCAATGCTCTTTTCTTCCATGTGTGCATACATGGAGTACACAGTCCATGGTCTCATTAACCCTTTTCGACGCAGGAAGTCAATGCTCTTTTTCTTCCATATGTGCAGCTAATTCTGCACCTGTCCTATCATCACATCTTCAAACATGGAGTACATGGTACATGGTCTAATTAACCCTTTAAGGAATATGCTTAGAAAAAGAACAAATGCAGCCTTGTACCCCAACAGAAATTGGTTATTCGCCATCCCCAGAAAGTACAAGTACAATGTATCATCAATCACTCTTATATTGTGCAAAATTAAGCAGGTACAAAGGGCCTCTCTTAGCCGGTACAAAACCAACTACACCAAACACTGCATATTAGAGCCTTATAAGGCACAATCGTAACCTGAATACTAGGCTCCCTACGAATATGGATTACCCGATAAGGGAGCCGGTAAGAGTGCAAGCCTCCCTGGCCCCACTAATCCCCATAGCAGCGGAACCTGTACTACCGCTGACCCGCCAGTATCATCGGACCCTCCGTCCATGGCCAGACCAGGCCGCAACGCCTCCGTCCACGGCCAGGCCAGACCAGGCTGCAACGCTTCCGTCCACGGCCAGACCAGACCAGGCCGCAGCGCCTCCGTCCACGAGCAGACCAGGCTGAGCTGCAGGGTGCATTCCTGGAAGACCGGATAACCGTCAGAGGAGTCGCTGGTGACCAGGCCGAGCAGATACCCGCTGATGGTGAACCAGATGCGGACTGTTCGGGTCCGGGGAGCTTGAGGTTCGAGCCAGCGTGTGGCATGGCTAGTGCTGCACAAAGGGCTGTCGTGGATGAGGAGGTTAACAAAGCCTGTCAGGCCACCATCTAGCAGCTGGCCCGGGAGCAGCAGGAGTGGGCAAACAGGAGAAAGCAGGTGAAAGCCCGCGATCTGCATGAGAAGCAGAGCCTGTGCCAAGCACCTGGGGGGCTTGCGGGGTCTGGTACCAGGGTACTGTGGACAGATTTGATCAACAAGAAGGTTGGGGCTTTATTAAGGAGCCTGGCATGTATGCAGGAATCTTTGTGTCCTGCAGGGACGTATTTGATTATCTACAGAAGGGATATCCAGACCGTGACCTGCACCTGGGTGATGTGGTCATGTACACCAGACACCATGGAGAGCAGGGCTGATACGCTTTAGACGTCAAGAAGATCCGGGAACTGTCAGCTCCTGTTCCTCCCTCTTCTCCATTTTCAAGGTAATCTACGCTGTGGTAGCTGCAGCAGGCTACCCCAGTTTGTTGTTGCTGATTTATCATTAATGTGGAAAGTGTGATGTTTTTGCAAATATTTTCACGTTTACAAGTTTCATAAAAATGGACCTCGGCTGCAGGACTTCCAGCAGCCAAAAACTTTAAATGTGCATATGTTGCACCAAGTGTGCCTCCCAGAGTAAACCTTGCCATCAGGACATTGATACAGCCACCAAGGAGAGGAGGATTGGAGGAAAGGTCGGGGACAGAGATGGCCCAGACCTGGTCACCAAATAGACCAGTGACCTGCCTCCTTAGAGGGTACTGGGTTCAGGACCTTTGGGTGGTGGGTTGATGGGGGGAATACTCATGCAACTTTAAAAGTAAATCCTCCCCTGTTAGGGGAAGAAAGTTATATGTTTTTCAATGTTTAATCACTTTATTCTCTTTTCAGTCCGAGGACATGCTGTGTTTCACCAAGGGGGAATGTAGCGCCCCTGAGCAACTCAGGGCACTATTAGGAACTGCATCCTCACCAGGATGCAGGGCTTACCCCCTGGGACCTGGAACACTAGTACCAGCAACATTCACCCACACAGAAATCCCAGTTTCCAATCCACACCAGGGGTAATTGGCTAGTCGGACACAAGGGGATGGTCACCTAGAGGGCGGAGCCAGACCAGAGGTACTAGACAGTCTGATGGTAGGGGACAGCAGTTAGTAAGGAGTAGAGAGAAGAGGTGCCTGAGAGCCGGGCTGTGTAACGGTGACCCGGGGGCACAGGAGAGTGGTTGCCAGGGCAGGTACACCCGAGTACCACTGGGACCAGAGCACCAATGGGGTACATGGCCCTAGGTCAGACTCCAGTTTCATATGGTCTGGCAAATACCTGCACAGTGATGGAACTTCCACGGACCTCACTGACCTACAGATCCAGGGGCACCAGCAGTAAAGCAAGGATCAGGGTTCGGGACACAGACCAGCCCTACAGGGTCCACACTGCCCGCTGTACGGACAAGAAGACTGCAACAAAATGGGACAGTTGGGCCCCAAATGCACCATGCTACGGGGACCCAACCACACTGAGGGTGCCGGGGACAGAGCAACCGAGTCATCAACTGGCACTGGAACTACAGGGACCTGAACCAGCCGTTCGAGGGTCAAGAGTGAGTAGAGACTGTTAATTACAACCCACGGTGTTGCCTTCTTTATTAACGGCGAAAGACTCTGTCACACATCTCCCCAGGCTCAGCCCTACCTGCAGAGGGTCTACCACCATAGCTGCCATTACCATCAGCCCTGGGGATAACTAACTCAGCAGCGGTGGTTCCCCCATATTACCCGCAATCCGCAGGTGGTGTCACACAAATGACTTTAATTTCCCCTGTTAATACTCCCCCATTAAAAAGGACCTAAGGCACAGGAACAGGCAATGGCCACCAAAGTGACATTCCACAGTGATACACCGCCCGAACCGAGTACCATATTCCCTGGCGACACACATGCGAAGTAAAACTTCCCGGTTCATTTGTCAGCATATCCAGACTGATAAGATCTTCCTGGATCGACTGGTTACTATGGATGAGACATGGATTTATTTGTATGACCCTGAAAACAAGAAGCAGTCAAAAGAGTGGAGGCACGGTGGTTCTCCTTATCCAAAGAAGTTCAGGGTGCAAAAATCAGCCACTAAGGTGATGGCATCTGTTGTCAGGGATAAGGAGGGCGTGCTGCTAGTGGACTACCTTCAAAAGAGTTCCACCATCCATGCAAGGTATTACATTGAACTTTTGGACCAATTGAAGGCAGCTCTGAAGACCAAAAGGCGCGGCAAGCTGTAAAAGGAATCTTGTTCCTGCAAGACAACGCCTCCGCTCACACTGCACAAGTGACCACAGCTAAACTGGCAGAGCTGGGTTTTCAGTTGGTTGACCACCCACCTTATTCATCAGATATAGCTCCCTCCGACTATCATTACTATCATCTGTTCCAAACCTGAAGAAACACCTCAAGGGTACCAAATTTCACACCATTTCTGATGTCATGGCTGCTACGAATGCCCACTGTAGAGCTGACCATGCCCCTTTTCCTAGTTTATTTAAGGGAATGTTCTTGGAATAAATCTTTCTGTTTTGAGCCAACCTCAGATCGAGGAAAGATTAACATCCGACTGTGTGTCTAATTTCATGTTTCAAGCATGCATTTGTTACAACACCAATTAGAATCAGGAGCAGGCAACACATGAACCCTGGTTAAGAGTTCAACCTAACAGTATCAAAGACAAGCATCTCCAGCCACCAATGTTAGGCTATGTGTGCACGCTGCATCTTTGTGGTGACCACAAAGATGCATTTTTTTAATCCCAAAAAAACGCTCCCTCGGCATGCATTTTTTTTTGCTGCGTTTTACTGCGGTTTTTTTACAGCGTTTCTGCCCAGTACGTTTTGTTAAGTCAAATCTATTGATTGGAGGAGCTCAAAAACACTGGTAAAAACACATAAAGAATTGACATGCTGCAGTGGTCACCACGAAGATGCAACCAAAAAAAAAGCTGCAACATGCGCACAGCAAAAATAAAATCTCAGACTTGGCTGAGGAAGGACATATATGCAGTTTTGGGAGCAAAAATGCACCTAAAAATGCGCAAAAACGTGGCAAAAAACGCAGCGTGTGCACAAGGCCTAAGGGTGAGTTAATTGATTGTTTGGCCAAATATAGCAGGGTAGTTTTCAAGTTGATAATTTTGTGCGCCCCCGGAGGTTGGTAGAAATTTCCAAATGGCGCCTGGCAGAAAAAAGGTTCCCCACGCCTGCTCTAACAGAAAAGAGGGAAAATTGTCCCTATCATGCTCTGTTGTGAATTCATTAAAAAAAAAAAAACCTAACATTTCTCAAATTCTAGCCAGTGGGTCACTGTACTATAGAGCAAGAACTTTCCCAATAGAACTGGAAACCCTATCTGCTCAACAGAAGCCAGAAGTAAACCCCAGTGAACAGATGAAAAGTGAAAATGCCCTAGCATAAGCAGCAAGGTGTTTTTGTTTATATATTGTATCTCGCCTCTTCCCTGCACAAAGTCAACTTGATCATTATGAATAGGGGCCGGAAGTACTTGTCCAAGGCAATTTGCAAAGTCAATATAATAAATGAGTCTTATGTTTCTAAGCAAGATTGGTTTGTAGCTTGTGCAGGAGGAGTCTTCACCTGCTTTAGGGATCACAATGGCTTTTAGGTATTGCCTAGTGAATGGAGATGGATACATTTAATTAAAAAGTCTTGGGAGGAAGGGAGTAAAGGTTTATTTGAACTGTTTATAAAACAAGGGGGAAAGCCATGTGTATCAGGACTTTTAAAATAAAATGGGGCGTCCTATTCAGGTTTTTCATTTTTAGAGACTTTGTCCATATACATTTGTTGTCATATCAAATATTAAACTTAGCCAGCACTTCACCGATCCAGTCACGGAACTTGGGAACTCATATCACCTACATCTGTAGAGCCACTAATCTCAGCGATTGACTACAACGGAAAGCTTCTTTTATATCCGAAACCACCACCGCTTCAACAGTTCCTTTTCTAGTGACTGCTTGGTATCATTAGATAGTGTCAGAAATCCAGATTAAATATGTATCCATTAAAGGGAACCTGTCACCAGATTTGGAGCCTATAAGCTGCAGCCACCACCAGTGGGCTCTTATATACAGCATTCTAACATGCTGTATATAAGAGCCCAGGCAACTGTGTAGAACGTAAAAATCACTTTAAACGGTCGTGCTGGATTTGGGTCAGATGGGCGTCTCCGTTGTCCGAAGCCGGCGCCACCTTTTTAAGCCATTTTCATCCTCCTTCTGAAGCCTGTGGGCAAGACGCATCCTACATCATACACACTCACCGATCCCACGCAAGCGCACTACAATACTTTGAGTGCTCATGCGCAAGGACCCCAGTGTCGGCTTGTGTGGATGACATAGGACGCGTCATGAACCCCGGCTACAGAAGAAGGACGACAAAGATGGCCGAAAGAGGCCCCAAATGTGGTGACAGGTTCCCTTTAAGGTGTTTCTACCAAAAATCTGTCGTAAAAGACCTTGATAAGTTGCAAAATTATTGTACAAATCTGTGTTGAACAAAAATTATTTTTTCTTTTTTGTTACATTTTCATTCCAGTTTTGCCTGGCTCTGCCAAAATTGTTGAAACTTAGAAAGAATGTCGGTCCGATGCCACAGCTCATGTAGTTCATGACGACCTGGTGACACACTAGAAATCTTATTTTAGTCCCTGACAGAAGTAAGATTTGTTGCAAACGCCTAACACTCTTCAAAGGTGCCCCTTAATGAATCCAACACTCCACCCTCATCAAGATAAGCATTGATCACATCAGTCTTGAAGCAATGGGGCATAATGTCCTTCATTTTATTCTGTAGGGCTTCATAGGCTCAGTGTATTGTCCTTTAACCTTATAATTTTTCGTAGTAATTCTGAACTATTCCACATACAGTATTTTAATAGGAACAAAAGTTTCAAGTCTGTCAGATGGAATAATATAAGAGTGAAAGTATGGTTCGCCTGGGGATTATAACATCCGGGCCAATAACTGACCATATTTATTAGCGTGTTCATAGAAAAAGTGTTTACCCAATTCATGGAATGCAAACATGTTTTTTGTCCTTGAGGGATTTAATTTCCTCCCTGGTGTTCAAGAGGTTTCTCAGGACCACTTGGGAACAATTTGTATTGTATTCTATGTATGAAAGAATAGATCCTATGCAATAGGAAGGTTATTTAAAAGGCACATGCTAGAGCCATGCTTTATATGAGTCCATCAGAACACACGTTTCATCATCTCCCATTGGCTTAGGAGCATAGAAGAATTGGTGGTATGATTGTGAATGAAGCCTGTGACCGTGGATTTCATTTCTGCCATACAAGCTGGGTTTTGTTTAGCAAATTATTGTTGAGCCTACAGTCATATGAAAACGTTTGGGCACCCCTATTAATGTTAACCTTTTTTTCTTTATAACAATATGGGTTTTTGCAACAGCTATTTCAGTTTCATATATCTAATAACTGATGGACTGAGTAATATTTCTGGGTTGAAATGAGGTTTATTGTACTAACAGAAAATGTGCAATCCGCATTTAAACAAAATTGGACCGGTGCAAAAGTATGGGCACCTCAACATAAAAGTGACATTAATATTTTGTAGATCCTCCTTTTGCAAAAATAACAGCCTCTAGTCGCTTCCTGTAGCTTTTAATGAGTTCCTGGATCCTGGATGAAGGTATATTTGACCATTCCTGTTTACAAAACAATTCCAGTTCAGTTAAGTTTGATGGTCGCCAAGCATGGACAGCACGCTTCAAATCATCCCACAGATTTTCAATGATATTCAGGTCTGAGGATTGGGATGGCCATTCCAGAACATTGTAATTGTTCCTCTGCATGAATGCCTGAGTAGATTTGGAGCGGTGTTTTGGATCATTGTCTTGCTGAAATATCCATCCCCTGCGTAACTTCAACTTCATCACTGATTCTTGCACATTATTGTCAATAATCTGCTGATACTGAGTTGAATCCATGCGACCATCAACTTTAACAAGATTCCCGGTGCCGGCATTGGCCACACAGCCCCAAAGCATGATGGAACCTCCACCAAATGTTACTGTGGGTAGCAAGTTCTTTTCTTGGAATCCCGTGTTTTTTTGCCTCCATGCATAACGCCTTTTTGTATGACCAAACAACTCAATCTTTGTTTCATCAGTCCACAGGACCTTCTTCCAAAATGTAACTGGCTTGTCCAAATGTGCTTTTGCATACCTCAGGCGATTCTGTTTGTGGCATGCTTTCAGAAACGGCATCTTTCGCATCACTCTCCCATACAGCTTCTCCTTGTGCAACGTGCGCTGTATTGTTGACCGATGCACATTTACACCATCTGCAGCAAGATGATGCTGCAGGTGTTTGGAGGTGGTCTGTGGATTGTCCTTGACTGTTCTCACCATTCTTCTCTGCCTTTCTGATATTTTTCTTGGCCTGCCAATTCTGGGCTTAACAAGAACTGTACCTGTGTTCTTCCATTTCCTTACTATGTTCCTCACAGTGGAAACTGACAGTTTAAATCTCTGAGACAACTTTTTGTATCCTTCCCCTGAACAATTATGTTGAATAATCTTTGTTTTCAGATCATTTGAGAGTTGTTTTGAGGAGCCCATGATGCCACTCTTCATAGGAGATTCAAATAGGAGAACAACTTGCAAGTGGCCACCTTAAATACCTTTTCTCATGATTGAATACACCTGCCTATGAAGTTTAAAGCTCAATGAGGTTACAAAACTAATTTAGTGTTTAAGCGGGCTTTACACGCTGCAATATCGGTCCCGATATCGCCAGCATGGGTACCCGCCCCCATCTGTTGTGCGACATGGGCAAATCGCTGCCCGTGCCACACAACATCGCCCAGACCCGTCACACATACTTACCTGCCCGGCGACATCACTGTGACCGGCGAACCGCCTCCTTTCTAAGGGGGCGGTCCATGCGGCGTCACAGCGACGTCACTGAGTGGCCGCCCAATAGCAGCGGAGGGGCGGAGCTGAGCGGGACGTAACATCCCGCCCACCTCCTTCCGCATAGCGACCGGGAGGCAGGTAAGGAGAGCTTCCTCGTTCCTGCGGTGTCACACGGAGCGATGTGTGCTGCCGCAGGAACGAGGAACAACCTCGTTACTGCTGCAGTAACGATTTTTGAGAACGGACTCCCATGTCACCGATGAGCGATTTTGCACGTTTTTGCAACGATGCAAAATCGCTCATCGGTGCCACATGCAACGGCATCGCTAATGCGGCCGGATGTGCGTCACCAATTCCGTGACCCCAACGAGTTTGCATGAGCGATGCCGTAGCGTGTAAAGCCCCCTTTAGTCAGTAAAAAGTAGTTAGGAGTGTTCAAATCAAGAAATTGATAAGGGTGCCCATACTTTTGCACCGGTCCAATTTTGTTTAAATGTGGATTGCACATTTTCTGTTAGTACAATAAACCTCATTTCAATCCAGAAATATTACTCAGTCCATCAGTTACTAGATATATGAAACTGAAATAGCTGTTGAAAAAACCCAAATTGTTATAAAGAAAAAAGGTTAACATTAATAGGGGTGCCCAAACTTTTTCATATGAGTGTATTGGCAAACCAAGCATGGTTAATAGGGAGTATCGAATACCTCAAATATTCGGCTTCGCGAATATTTGTCGAATAGGTCGCCGCTATTCAACTATTCGCGAATATTTGATGCGCAATGTAAGTCTATGGGAAACCCGAATAACAACTATTCGGAACTATTCGGGTTTCCCATAGACTTGCATTGCGCATCGAATATTTGCATAGCGGCGACCTATTCGTCGGATATTCGCGAAGCCGAATATTTGAGGTATTCGATCATCCCTAATGGTTAACTCCTTCACGACCTTGCGATTTTCTGTTTTTGTGCTTTTGTTTTTACCCCCCCTTCTTCCAAGAGCCATAACTATCATTTTTTTTTTCATCCCCATAGCCATGTCAGGGCTTGTTTTTAGCAGAAAAAAGTACTTTTGAATGACATCATTCACGTTATTATGTGATGAACTGGAAAGCGCGAAAAATATTCCAAATATTATCAATTTGCAAAAAGTGCAATTCCACAATTGTATTTTTTGAGTTTTTTCTTTGCCATGTTCACTCATATTTTTACGACTTGAGCCGACATTTTTCTAGATACCATTTTGGGTAGATGCGATGTTTTGATCGCTTCTTATTGCATTTTGTTGCAGCGATCAAAAAAAACGTAATTCTGTCTTTTCGAATATTTTTTCTTGTTTTGCTGTTTACCAATTGAATTAATTTATTTTATATTTTGATAAATCGGACTTTTACAAATTCAATGATACCAAATGTGTAATTATTTTTTTTTTTTGCATAATGTTCATGGAGCAAACTTGAACTTGTTTTTTATTTTTTCATATTTTTAAAAACTTTTCTCGACTTTTTATTGTATTTCATAAGCCCTTAGAGGACATGAAGCTGTGATCGTCTGTATGGCAGAAATCACAATCTCCTATGAACGTTGGCTTGCAGCCTGCATTTACGGGAGGATCATAATGACAGACACATGGGCCATTAGCTGACCCTGAATGTCATGACAACCCATCGGGGCCCCCTCAATCACGTCTCGGGTTTGCCAATGGGAGATTAACAGCAATCTTCAACTGGTTAACGGCTTTTGACAGATCTCCATTCCACCCGCAGCTGTTAGAGGCACATGGCAGCTGATTAAATAAGCCATCATGTGCAGGGAAAGATTTGAGCTCAGTGTGTGAGCCTGCATCAAAAGCAGGGACATGACCTTTGACTTAACTGTATGTTGTAGGTCATGAAGTGGTTAAGTGCAACCTGTCACCAGGTTTTGGCCACCTAATTTGAGAGCAGTAAGATGGGTTGCTTGTTGTAGTTTTGATATACTGTTTTATCAACAGGAGATTATCATTAGAGGACTATTAAATCTGCATTCTTGTGGTTCTTCATATTCATGAGCTTTGTATAACCCTGCGTATAACCCTGCCCCCCACCACTGATTGTTATTGAAAGCTTTGCATATCAGGGGTGCAGGGGGGAGGTTATACAAAGCTCACATTCCAAGAAACAGTAGATCTGCAGCAGGTAAAAGAGTGATTTTATCAAAACTGCAACAAGCAGTCCAATTAATGATACTGTAACACCCATGCCAGTGTCCCTATCCTGCCTTGCATCCTCCTCCCGGCAGGGAGGCCAGTGCACTTTTGGCGCCCCTGCTTCAGTCACCACAGAGGTACTGCATCTCAGCCTGAGGTGTGGTACCCCATCCTCGAAGAAGAAAGAAGTACGAGGTCATTCACCGGTATGCACACAAAATACACAACACTCTCAATTAGCAGTTCCCCATCGGGTCAGGGCTAGGGCCTGGTGTCATTAAAGCTATGTATAGCAACCACTGGTGGTGGCATCTCCGTCCCTCTAATCCGACCTAACCTGGGGGTGGAGTCTAGTTAGTGAGGGGACACTGTGGTGACAGGGAGTCGAGAAGGAGCAATGGAGGAGTGAAGAACTGTGTTCTAGAGCTGGTGCAGCTCAACCCAGGAACAATACAGAAAGGGTCCTAGAGCCCACGGGAAGTGTGCCATACTCCCATGGCCTCGTTCCACATACGACATATTGGAGTGAAGGGACTTGGCCGCAGAATGGGGACTAGTACCTAGACTAGAGGAGAAGAACCAACGTGCTCAGCTAGTAAAACCAGAGGCTCAGGACACATTTAGTACCAAAGCCAACTCTGCACACGAATCCGCTGGAAGGTGACCCCATAGGGCCAAGGGATAGAGCTTCAAGCCACCCGACAGGGTCCATGGACACCGGCTCAGGGCACTGTATGCACAGGCGCAGGACAGGCAGGAGAGAAGTCAGTACAGGAAGACGATCAGGAAAGGTACATGAGAAGGGTGCACTGGTCTTGACCTCCAAACTACCCGGGATCAACTGGAGCCCATCACAGTGGAACCCAGCACTCCAAAGGGGTCACTGACTAGTTGTGTTACCTTGGAACCGGCTACAGTGAGTAAAAACCTTGGGGCTGCATCCCTGTGTCGCTCCATTATTCGCCTGCGCCTCCGGCCCTGCAACCCTGCCATCACCCATTACTACTTCCATCCGCCCTGGGGCCCAGCTCTACCTGTGGAGAGCTATAACAACTAAGCCGCGTCACCATCTGCCCCAGAGGCCCCATCCCGTAGCCGCAGCACCTATCTGGCCGAGTAGCGCAGGTGGCATCATGAATAACTATCATCATCCCTTGTAAATAATCCCCTTTTTATAACGACACCGCTAAGGTCACGGAATTGGGCCTGGCCACCGCGGCATCCACACTACCAGAACCGCGGCCTGGTAACGAGTGACCCACGGCCTCCGTGCGGGCGTGTCACACTCGCCCTCCCAGCTGCTCAGCAGTGGCGGCTGTTCCTGTTCATGCCGCCGGCTCTCGGGTCCTGTACGCGTTACACAGGTTTCCCGGGAGCATGCTTAGGACGCGTGCCTTTCTGTTCCGAAAGGGCCAACGTGCACTAACCTGGAAGTGTCACTCAGCCTATGGCACTAGGTACTTAAGGCATACTCCCCCTATAGGAGGTGTGTGAGCAACGTGGTCTTACTGCTAGAGTCATGCTTGCTGATTGTTAGGTCCCATTTCCCGTTGCCTGTATTCTGTGTCCGTTACCTGTGCCTGCTAACCTATACCTCTGCAAGGAAGAATGGCAGAGGATCCCCAAATCCAGGTGTGAAAAACTTGTTGCATCATTCCCAAGAAGACTCATGGCTGCACTAGCTCAAAAGTAGGGTGCGTTAATCAATACTGAGCAAAGGGTCTGAATACTTATGACCATATGAGGGATCGATCCTGTCAAACTAATTTGATCAGCTTCTATGAAGAGGTAAGTTCAAGCCTGGACCAGGGAAATGCAGTGGATGTTGTGTATATGGACTTTTCAAAAGCTTTTGATACGGTGCCACACAAAAGGTTGGTACATAAAATGAGAATAATGGGGATAGGGGAAAATATTTGTAACTGGGTTAAAAACTGGCTCAGTGATAGGAAACAAAGGGTGGTTATTAATGGTACGTACTCGGACTGGGTCTCAGTTCATAGTGGGGTACCACAGGGGTCAGTATTGGGCCCGCTTCTTTTCAACATATTTATAAATGACCTTGTTGGGGGCATGCGGAGTAGAATTTCAATATTTGCAGATGATACTAAACTCTGCAGGGTAATCAATACAGAGGAGGATAATTTTATATTACAGGGAGATTTATGTAAATTGGAGGATTGGGCTGAGAAGTGGCAATTGAAGTTTAATGTAGATAAATGTAAGGTCATGCACTTGGGTAGAGGAAATAACATTTATGATTATGTACTTAATTGTAGAACACTGGGTAAAACAGACACAGAAAAAGACTTGGGTGTATGGGTGGATGGTAAACTTCACTTTAGAGGACAGTGTCAGGCAACTGCTGCCAGGGCTAATAAAATAATGGGATGTATTAAAAGAGGTATAAATGTTCATGAAAAAAAATATAGTTCTACCTCTGTACAAGTCACTAGTGCGACCGCACTTAGAATACTGTGTACAATTCTGGTCACCGATATATAAGAAGGACATAGCTGAACTGGAGAGGGTGCAGAGAAGAGCGACCAAGATTATTAGAGGAATGGGTGGGCTGCAATACCAAGACAGGTTATTAAACTTGGGGTTATTTAGTTTGGAAAAACGAAGGCTTAGGGGGGATCTAATCACAATGTATAAATATATGAGGGGACAGTACAGAGACCTTTCCAAAGATCTTTTTACACCCAGGCCTGCGACTGGAACACGGGGGCATCCGCTACGTCTTGAGGAAAGAAGGTTTAATCATAATCACAGACGAGGATTCTTTACTGTACGAGCAGTGAGACTGTGGAACTCTCTGCCTCATGATGTTGTAATGAGTGATTCACTACTAACATTTAAGCAGAGCCTGGACGCCTTTCTTGAAAAATTTAATATTACCAGTTATGTATATTAGATTTTATGACAGGGTGTTGATCCAGGGAACTAGTCTGATTGCCGGATGTGGAGTCAGGAAGGAAATTTTTTCCCCATTGGAACTTGTTTGCCACATTGGGGTTTTTTTGCCTTCCTCTGGATCAACATGTTAGGCTACGGGTTGAACTAGATGGACTTCAGGTACTGTCACACATAACGAGATCGCTAGCGAGATCGCAGATGAGTTACCGTTTTGGTGACGCAGTAGCGATCCCGTTAGCGATCTCGTTATGTGTGACACTTACCAGCGATCAGGCCCCTGCTGTGGGATCGCTAGTCGTTGCTGAATGGTCCAGGTCATTTTCTTCAAAGGCGATGTCCTGTTGGGCAGGACACATCGCTGTGTTTGACACTGTGTGACAGGGTCATAGTGACTGCTGAGATCGTTATACAGGTCGCTACTGCGACCTGTATTGTTCCTGCATCGCTAGTAAGATCTGACTGTGTGACATCTCACCTGCGACCTCCCAGCGACTTACCTGCGATCCCTATCAGGTCGCATCGTTTTCGGGATCGCTGGTAAGTCATTGTGTGTGACTGAGCCTTCAGAGTCTCCCTTCAACCTTAAAAACTATGATACTATGATACTATGATACTATGTGATATTTCAGTTTTTCTTGTTTAATAAAATGTGCAAACATTTCTACATTTCTGTTTTTTATTCTGTCAAGATGGGGGATGGGGTGCAGGGTGTACAGTAATGAGAAAAAAAATGAACTGTTTTGAATTTACCAAATGGCTGCAATGAAACAAAAAGTGAAAAATTTAAAGGGGTCTGAATACTTTCTGTACCCACTGTATCTTGTAGTCTTGACATTAAAAATCCTTTCAGGCAGACAGCAGTACAGTAACATAAATTGCCCCTCTCCCCATAGGGCCATAAAAGAGGAAGGAGGTACGCTTAATGCAGCGCATATGAATTTCAATTTTAAAAATAAAGGCATGCTTGAGTGACCGGTATAGGCCTCTTGCTTCCAGAAGACTGGCACTATCCACAAGACAAAACTTGGAGACTTATGTTGTAATCTCGACATTCAAAATCCTTTCAGCCACACAGCAGTAGAGTAGCACCAATTTCCCCCCTCCTTATAAGGCCTTAAAAGAGCAAGGAGGTACGGTCCAAGCAACACACAGGCTGTGGCCCGGCATTTCAATTTTAAAAATGAAGACATGCTTGAGTGAGTGGCGTAGGCTTCTTGCTCCCAGAAGACTGTCACTACCCACAAGACATAATTTGGAGACCCATGTAGTCTCGACATTCAAAATCCTTTCAGGCAGACAGCAGTACAGTAGTATCAATTGCCCCCCTCCCCATAGGGCCTTAAAAGAGCAGGGAGGTACAGTCCATGCTACTCACAGGTTGTGGCCCGGCATTTTAATTTTAAAAATGAAGACATGCCTGAGTGGCAGGTGTAAGCCTGATGCCCCCAAAAGCCTGGCACTACCCACAAGATACAACTTTGAGACCCATCTTGGAGTCTCGACATTTAAACACTTTTCAGGCAGACAGCAGTACAGTGGCATCAATTGCCCCTGTCTTTGCACAACAGGAAGGCATGGTCCATGCAACACACAAGCTGTGGTCCGACATTTTAATTTTAAAAAGTGAGCACACAGTGACCATGCCTTCTCCAGCAGCACATCCAGGATATAATAGTGCCCTAGAAACTTCTGTACAACCAGGTTGATCCATGCAGTGCATATGTGATGTCGCCGAGGCGTAGTGCCGCCACTAGGTTTGCATCGTAATCACACATGGCCTTCCCTGGCTCCAGGGTCAGTGGAGACAGCCATTTATCAAAGTCTGGATAGTGTTCCATTACTCTGCACCTGTGTCACTGAGTTCTCTGATGCATATTAATTTAAGCACTGCCTAATTGCATCGAATTGTACACAGGATGTTACCTGGCATTTAAATTTTAAAACTCAAAAGAAAAATGTAAAAACATTTCAGGCAGACAGCAGGACAGTGACATCAATTGCCCCCCAACCCCCATTTCACCATAGTGTCTTTACAAAGCATGGAGGTATGGTCCTTGCAACAGACAGGATGTGGCTTAGCATTTAAATGTTAAAAATCAAGAGATGCATGACAGACAGATGTAGGCCTCTTTTCCCCAGAAGACTGGCACTACAGACAAAAATCTCTGCGTGTGAGGTGGAAAAGAAAGGGTATCTTTTTCATGTAGCAAAAAAAAGATACAGCTCTCAAGTATGTGGATAAAAATTTATTGGCTTTATTGCAAATTTACTAGGCTAAAATCCAAAAGGTTTCATGGCAAATATACAAATCCCCAGGGGGTAAAACAAATTGCCATAGCGCAAACGGTACGCATTTCAGACTGAAAAGTCCTTTGTCAAAGCAACAAAATGGCACCAACGGAGCATGTCCGCAATTTGTATGCAGATGGACATGTGAATTCGGCAGCCCATCACAGAAGTCCTTATGTCTGAACCTTGTGGCAATTTGCTGTGCCGTAATTGGCTGCAGGAACATCCGCAAATAAGGTTAAGAAAAAAAATGTCGCCACGCACCAAAAAGCCTTCTCCCAAGTCCCTACCCCCTCCACTTATTTTACACATCCCTCATTCATCAGATAGCACCACAATCATCCTATACAAAAGCAGAAAGTTATTACAAAAGAATTTTTGGAAACACGGGTGTTTGTGGGCAAAACCAAACAAAACAGAAGATTGCCAAATTTTGCGGAAAGTGCTCGGGGTTACCAAGCCTGAACGAACATGCTAAGGCTTGTACCAAATTTGAAATTGGTGAACCTTTACCGTACAGGTTCACTAATCTCTAGTGATAGGTCTCCTGCAACATGTGACTCAAGCAGTAATCCACAGGTTAGCAAAAATTAACTCCTACAAACCCAATTACTACCAAGAGCACAGCTGGTCAATGCCTGAGCCTGTCTGTGCAACTCAAAAGCAGCATCATATGGAGTGTCTGCCTCAGCTATGTGAACAGCATCAGAAGTAGTCCCCACACTCAGCGAGTTTTGAGCCAGACATCATATGACAGTTCCGGCCTGGAGACAAAGCTCTCTTGCAGATATGTCTGTCTCAAGATGCCTTCCTACAAGTTGGATTTGCCCTTCGAGGTTCTCCAGCAGATTAATGCCATGTCCTACAAGCTGAAGCTTCTGGCCTCTTTACGTATCCCCAATTCCTTCCACATATCTCTCCTCAACCGTCTCGCTCTGAGCTACTACTTCAAACATCCTGATATCCGGCCTTCTGTTCTAAAGACGTCGTTGAGGCAAAAAACATCCTGGTCATGAAAGGTAAAACCCTTTACCTAGTGGAGTAGAGGGGTTTTGGTCTTGAGGAGAGGTGAAGGGAGCCCAAGAAGACTATTAATGCCCCTCTTCTCCTAAAGAGATTCCTTTCAGGCTAACAACAGAGGGGGCATAATGGAAGGCTTACTGTAATTCCAGTGACCCCCGCACTGCCCCACTTCCTCCTCCCAGCAGGGATGTCAGCACACTCACCATCCCAGCTGCTCAGTGGTGGCATCTGCTCCTGTCCATGCCACCGGCTTCCTGCCGCCTGCACACGCCACTCAGGTCTTTCAGGCATGCATGCCTCTCTTCTTTTAAAGGGCAAGTGTGCCCTAACCCAGAAATGCCTTTCAGCCTAAGGCTGAGAGGCAGGAGGTACTTAAGGCATCTTCCCCCTATGAAAAGTAATCTTATTGCTAGAGACACACTTGCTAGTCAGGTCCCATTTCCAGTTCCCTTTATCCTGTGTCCGTTACCTGTGCCTGCTAACCAGAACCTGTATTCTAGTATTTGATATGCTTGCCGTACCTGTTCTACCTGCCTGAACCAGTCTTCATGCCTAAACCAGTAGTCCAGCCTACACCTAAGTCCGTTCCTGAAACCTTGACCCCTCGGGTCAGCTACCACAGTACTGAGATATCTCCTGGAATAGCACCTGGCGGCTACCTTACAGCACAAGCCTATTCTCACCATCAGAGGCTCTAGTGAAGATAAGGTAGTCGCTTAGTTATGCCCCTCCAGGGTGAGCCAGTCCTGTGGCACACTGGGTCCATACCCACCAGCATTACAATTACATGACTGAAATCGGGGTCACTGCCTCTATATCACACTGATTTCAGATAGGGTATCAAAAACCTGGTCACAGATTCCCTTTAAGAGATCAAACTGAGAATTTTTAACCCCTTCATGACCAATGACGTACTGGTACGTTATTGGTCATGTCGGGGTCATGGGGTCAGGCCAGCGGTAATACCTGCACATGTCTGCTGGTTTGAACAGCAGACATGTGGGGCTATCAGACGCGGGTGAATCCACGATCCACCCATGCTTGCTAGCCACTTAAATTGCGCTGTGAAAATGTGACAGCGCAATTTAAATGGCTGCAGCGGGGATCGCGCTGTTCCCCACCACCATTGACGACCCTATGGTGCGATCACAGGGAGCCGCTGGTTGCCATGGTAGTGACGGGTCAAGTGATGACTCCTGTCACTATCATGACGTATTTCCAGTGCGAGTTAACAGAGCGCCAGCTCACACAGAAATGCTGCATTTCTGCTGATAAGAGCTGTGCAGCTCTGATCAACAGAAATGAATAAACAATCAGACTGGTAATCCATAAAGTCTCCTAGGTTGACTAGTAAAATAAATAAAAAAAGGTAAAAAAAAATTAAATTAAAAAGAAAAGTTTTTAAAATTATGAAAAAATAAAAAAAAATAATCGTTCAAATCAACCCCCATTCGCACCACTGAAAATAAAAGTTAAAAAAAATAAAAAATATACACATAGTTGGTAGAAAAGCCTGATCTATCAAAATATTAAATCAATTAATCTGATCAGTACATGGCGTGGTGAGAAAAAAATTCGAAATGACAAAATTACGTTTTTTGGTCACCACAAATTTTTTTAAAAATGCAATAACAGGCGATCAAAAAGAAGCATCTTCACAAAAATAGTATCATTAAAAAAGTCAGCTCAAAATGCAAAATATAAGCCACCATTGAGCTTCATATCCCAAAAAATGAGAATAGTGTGGGTGGCAAAAAATAGTGCCAAAAGCACTACTCATTTTTTGGACAAACTTAGATAAAAGTAAAAGTATACATGAAATTATGTACACTGCGTGCAGAATTATTAGGCAAGTTGTATTTTAGACGATTTTTTTTTATTATTGATCAACAACTACAGTTAGGTCCAGAAATATTTGGACAGTGACACAAGTTTTGTTATTTTAGCTGTTTACAAAAACATGTTCAGAAATACAATTATATATATAATATGGGCTGAAAGTGCACACTCCCAGCTGCAATATGAGAGTTTTCACATCCAAATCAGAGAAAGGGTTTAGGAATCATAGCTCTGTAATTCATAGCCTCCTCTTTTTCAAGGGACCAAAAGTAATTGGACAAGGGACTCTAAGGGCTGCAATTAACTCTGAAGGCATTTCCCTCGTTAACCTGTAATCAATGAAGTAGTTAAAAGGTCTGGGGTTGATTACAGGTGTGTGGTTTTGCATTTGGAAGCTGTTGCTGTGACCAGACAACATGCGGTCTAAGGAACTCTCAATTGAGGTGAAGCAGAACATCCTGAGGCTGAAAAAAAAGAAAAAATCCATCAGAGAGATAGCAGACATGCTTGGAGTAGCAAAATCAACAGTCGGGTACATTCTGAGAAAAAAGGAATTGACTGGTGAGCTTGGGAATTCAAAAAGGCCTGGGCGTCCACGGATGACAACAGTGGTGGATGATCGCCACATACTTTCTTTGGTGAAGAAGAACCCGTTCACAACATCAACTGAAGTCCAGAACACTCTCAGTGAAGTAGGTGTATCTGTCTCTAAGTCAACAGTAAAGAGAAGACTACATGAAAGTAAATACAAAGGGTTCACATCTAGATGCAAACCATTCATCAATTCCAAAAGTAGACAGGCCAGAGTTAAATTTGCTGAAAAACACCTCATGAAGCCAGCTCAGTTCTGGAAAAGTATTCTATGGACAGATGAGACAAAGATCAACCTGTACCAGAATGATGGGAAGAAAAAAGTTTGGAGAAGAAAGGGAACGGCACATGATCCAAGGCACACCACATCCTCTGTAAAACATGGTGGAGGCAACGTGATATCATGGGCATGCATGGCTTTCAATGGCACTGGGTCACTTGTGTTTATTGATGACATAACAGCAGACAAGAGTAGCCGGATGAATTCTGAAGTGTACCGGGATATACTTTCAGCCCAGATTCAGCCAAATGCCGCAAAGTTGATCGGACGGCGCTTCATAGTACAGATGGACAATGACCCCAATCATACAGCCAAAGCTACCCAGGAGTTCATGAGTACAAAAAAGTGGAACATTCTGCAATGGCCAAGTCAATCACCAGATCTTAACTCAATTGAGCATGCATTTCACTTGCTCAAATCCAGACTTAAGACGGAAAGACCCACAAACAAGCAAGACCTGAAGGCTGCGGCTGTAAAGGCCTGGCAAAGCATTAAGAAGGAGGAAACCCAGCGTTTGGTGATGTCCATGGGTTCCAGACTTAAGGCAGTGATTGCCTCCAAACGATTCGCAACAAAATATTGAGAATAAAAATATTTTGTTTGGGTTTGGTTTATTTGTCCAATTACTTTTGACCTCCTAAAATGTGGAGTGTTTGTAAAGAAATGTGTACAATTCCTACAATTTCTATCAGATATTTTTGTTCAAACCTTCAAATTAAATGTTACAATCTGCACTTGAATTCTGTTGTAGAGGTTTCATTTCAAATCCAATGTGGTGGCATGCAGAGCCCAACTCGCGAAAATTGTGTCACTGTCCAAATATTTCTGGACCTAACTGTATGTTCTCAATCAATCCAAAAGACTCATAAATATCAAAGCATAATATTTTTGGAAGTTGGAGTGTTTTTTTTTTTAGATTTGGCTATCTTAGGAGGATATCTGTTTGTGCAAGTAACTATTACTGTGCAGAATTATTAGGCAACTTAATAAAAACCAAATATATTCCCATCTCACTTATTATTATCACTTATTTTCACCAGGTAAACCAATATAACTGCACAAAATTTAGAAATAAACATTTCTGATATGCAAAAACAAAACCCAAAAAATTAGTGACCAATATAGCCACCTTTTTTTATGATGACACTCAGCAGCCTACCATCCATAGATTCTGTCAGTTGCTTGATCTGTTTACGATCAACATTGCATGCAGCAGCCACCACAGCCTCCCAGACACTGTTCCGAGAGGTGTACTGTTTTCCCTCCCTACAGATCTCACATTTTATGAGGGACCACAGGTTCTCTATGGGGTTCAGATCAGGCGAACAAGGGGGCCATGTCATTATTTTTTCATCTTTTAGACCTTTACTGGCCAGCCACGCTGTGGAGTAGTTGGATGCAAGCATTGTCCTGCATGAAAATCATGTTTTTCTTGAACGATACAGACTTCTTCCTGTACCACTACTTGAAGAAGTTGTCTTCCAGAAACTGGCAGTAGGTCTGGGAGTTGAGCTTCACTCCATCCTCAACCCGAAAAGGTCCCACAAGTTCACCTTTGATGATACCAGCCCATACCAGTACCCCACCTCCACCTTCCTGGCGTCCAAGTCGGAGTGGAGCGCTCTGCCCTTTACTGATCCATCCTCTGGTCCATCCATCTGGCCCATCAAGAGACACTCTCATTTCATAAGTCTATAAAACCTTTGAAAAATCAGTCTTAAGATATTTCTTGGCCCAGTCTTGACAATTTATCTTATGTTTCTTGTTCAAAGGTGCTCATTTTTCAGCCTTCCTTACCTTGGCCATGTCCCTGAGTATGGCACATACGGGCTGCATGATACATGGATGCCTAGGGGGCTGCATGATACATGGAGGCCTAGGGGGCTGCATGATACATGGAGGCCTAGAGGGCTGCATGATACATGGAGGCCTAGGGGGCTGCATTATACATGGAGGACTGGGGGGCTTGCTGAATTATACATGAAGGCCAGGGGGGCTGGCTGCATTATACATGGAGGCCTGGTTATACATGGAGGCCTGGGGGACTGTATTATACATGTTGGCCTGGGTGGGGTTGCATTATACATGTTGGTCTGGGGGGTGCTGCATTATACACTTGCGGCCTGGGGGTGCTGCATTATACATGGAGGCCTGGGGGAATCTGCATTATACATGGAGGTCTAGGGGCCTGCATTGTACATGGAGGCCTAGGGGGCTGCATTATATATGGAGGCCTAGGGGGCTGCATTATATATGGGGGCTTAGGGAGCTGCATTATCCATGGAGGTCTATGGGACTGCATAATAAACATGAAGGACACCTTATACATGGACTATAGGGGTGCATTATACATGGAGGAGTATGGGGCTGCATAATACAATATGAAGGTTTATGGGACTGCATTATAATACATATAGGACTATGTGGGCTACATTATAATATATGGAGGACTATGGAGGCTACCTTATACATGGACTATGGGGGTGCATTATAAAACATGGAGGACTATGGGGCACAGTATAATATATGGAGTACTATGGGGTGAATTATAATACATGGAGAACTATGGCATGCATTATAATAAATGGAGGACTATGGAGGTGCATTCTAATATATGAAGGGTTATAGAGGACCCTTTATACTATATGGAAGGCTATGTGGGGGCCATTATAGTATTTGGAGAACTATATACAAGGAGGGGCAAAGATAGAAGTATGGGATGGAAACGTTTTGTGCTGAGGGAATTAGGCTCTTTCCCTCAGCACCCAGCTTTCCCATGCTCTGATATCGGAAAGCTAGTTGCTGAGGGAAAGATGTATAGCAGAACATGGGGAAGCTGGGTGCCGAGGACAAGATGGATATGAGAACATAGGAAAGATGGGTGCTAATAGAGGGATTTCAGATCATGGGAAACCTGAGTGCTGTGGGTAATAGCCAAGTGTCTTTGTCATTATCCCATACCCCAAGTGTTGGTGTACGTGGGGGACAGGTCCAAACTTTGCATCGGGGCCCATCAAACTCTAGTTACGCCACTGGCTGCAACATACGTACCAGAATCACTGATGTGTGAAGGGGACCTAAGGCTATGTGCGCACGTTGCATACAGTCACTGCAGAAATTTCTGCAGCGATCTGAAGAGCACATGTGCGCTTTAAATCGCTGCAGAAATGTCCGTAGTGAAAGCCGATTCCATGCGCTCTGCCTGCAGCTCCTCCCATAGACAGAGCAGGAGCTGCCGGCAAAGCGCAGGAAAGAAGTGACATGTCACTTCTTTTTACGCAGCGCTTCGGCAGTAGCCGAAGCGCGGCGCTCTTAAACGCCACGTGCGCACGGCCCCTGCACAATCTCCATAGACTGTGCAGGGTACGCCGGACGCATGCAGTTACGCTGCGCTACAAAGCGCAGCGTAACTGCATGTATTTACGCAACGTGCGCACATAGCCTTAAGGCCCTGTCACACACAGAGATAAATCTGCGGCAGATCTGTGGTTGCAGTGAAATTGTGGACAATCAGTGCCAGGTTTGTGGCTGTGTACAAATGGAACAATATGTCCATGATTTCACTGCAACCACAGATCTGCCAAAGATTTATCTCTGTGTGTGACGGGGCCTATAGAGTGCCACAAATTGCTACTCATCAGTTTTACTAGTTCTGCTAATTGGTTATAGGAGTCTGCTGTGTAAAAGGCCGATGATAGAACGGGTGATAGAAGAATATAGTCAAAACCAGGCTAGTTAAGAATGACACTTTATGATTACCATGGAAAGTGAAGTGAAGCTATTATTAGTGAAGTAGTAAAAACTATTTATTTAATAAGCAAAAATAAGTAAAAAGAATAAAATAATAAAATAATTAAAGTATGTTAAAAAGAATGTCCATGCATAGGATGTTGAAATAGAATATAATGAAAGTGTTAATATAAGTACAAAGGGGCATATTGGAGCGTTCATATAGAAAAAAACTATAACGGTTATGCACATAAACTATATAAAAGAGTTGTATAAAAACTTGTATGGGGGTTGGGAGGAGGGGACAGAGGGGTGGGGAGGTATACAAATGTACAGTATATATTAGTATACTTCTGTATACTAAAAACTTACCAAAAAAGCCCTGTGTGAACATAGCCTTAAGGCCGCTTTACACGCTACGACATCGCTAAAGCAATGTCGTTGGGGTCACGGAATTTGTGACGCACATCTGGCTGCGTTAGCGATGTCGTTGCGTGTGACACCTAAGAGCGATTTTGAATCGTTGCAAAAACATTCAAAATTGCTAATTGGGGACATGCCCCCCTATTCCCAATTATCATTGCTGCTGCATGTACGATGTTTGTCGTTCCTGCGGCAGCATACATCGCTATGTATGACACTGCGGGAACGAGGAACCCCAACTTACCTGCGGCCGCCCGTAATGAGGAAGGAAGGAGGTGGGCGGGATGTTACATCCTGCTCATCTCCGCCCCTACGCTTTTATTGGGCGGCCGCTTAGTGACATCGTTGTGACGCCGAACGAACCACCCCCTTAGAAAGGAGGTGGTTCGCCGGTCACAGCGACGTCGCTAGGCAGGTAAGTAGTGTGACGGGTCCACGCGATTTGCCCGTGACGCACAAACTATGGGGGCGGGTACGCACGCGAGCAATCTCGCTAGCGACATCGCAGCGTGTAAAGCGGCCTTTAGTGTAAAGGATTATAATGAAATGGTGAGGAACTATAGCTAATGACATGCAGTAACCCCTTCAGCCCCCAGCCTGTTTTCACCTTAAAGACCCGGCCATTTTTTGCAATTTTGACCAGTGTCACTTTGACAGGTTATAACTCTGGAACACTTCAACGGATCCTGGCGATTCTGACATTGTTTTTTCGTGACATATTGTACTTCATGTCAGTGGTAAATTTAGGCCGATATGTTTTGCGTTTATTTGTGAAAATTTCGGAAATTTGGCGAAAATTTTGCAATTTTCAAAATTTGAAATTTTATGCCCATAAATCTGAGAGATATGTCACACAAAATAGTTACTAAATAACATTTCCCACTTGTCTGCTTTACAACAGAGCAATTTTTGAAAAAAAAAATTCCGTTAGGAAGTTAGAAGGGTTCAAAGTTCATCAGCAATTTCTCATTTTTCCAACAAAATTTACAAAAAAAAATTTTTTAGGTACCACATCACAGTTGGAGTGATTTGAGAAACCTAGGCGACAGAAAATACCCCAAAGTGACCCCATTCTAAAATCTGTACCCCTCACTCTGCTCAAAACGACATCCAAGAAGTTTATTAACCCTTTAGGAGCTTCACAGCAACCAAAGTAATGTAGAAGAAAAAATGAAAATTTTACTTTTTTAACACAAAAATGTTACTTTAGCCATAAAAATTTGTATTTTCACAAGGGTATCAGGAAAAATGCATCATAAAATGTGTCGTGCATTTTCTCCTGAGTTTGCAGATACCTCATATGTGGTGGAAATCAAATGTTTGGGCACACGGCAGGACTCGGAAGGCAAGGAGCGCCATTTGAATTTTTGAGTGCAAAATTAGCTGCACTCATTAGCGGAAGCCATGTCGGGTTTGAAGACTCCCTGAGGTGCCTAAACAATGGAGCTCCCCCATAGGTGACCCCATTTTGGAAACTAGAGCCCTCAAATATTTTTTCTAGATGTTTGATGTGCACTTTGAACCCCTGGGGGCTCCACAGAAGATTATAACGTTGAGCCGTGAAAAGTAAAAAAAAAATTTTTACCACAAAACTGTTGCTTCAACCAGGTAGCTTTTTTATCACAAGGGTATCAGGAAAAAATGCACCATAAAATGTATTGTGCATTTTCTCCTGAGTACGCAGATACCTCATATGTGGTGGAAATCAAATGTTTGGGCACACGGCAGGACTCTGAAGGCAAGGAGCGCCATTTCACAGCAAAATTGGTTGGAATTATTAGCGGACACCATGTTGCGTTTGGAGACCCCCCTGAGGTGCCTAAACAATGGAGCTTCCCCACAATTAACCCCATTTTGGAAACTAGAGCCCTCAAATATTTTTTCTAGATGTTTGATGTGCACTTTGAACCCCTGGGGGCTTCACAGAAGTTTATAACGTTGAGCCGTGAAAAGAAAAAAAAATTTTTTACCACAAAACTGTTGCTTCAACCAGGTAGCTTTTTTTTATCACAAGGGTATCAGGAAAAAATGCACCATAAAATGTATTGTGCATTTTCTCCTGAGTATGCCGATACCTCATATGTGGTGGAAATCAAATGTTTGGGCACACGGCAGGACTCGGAAGGCAAGGAGCGCCATTTCACAGCAAAATTGGTTGGAATTATTAGCGGACGCCATGTTGCGTTTGGAGACCCCCCTGAAGTGCCTAAACAATGGAGCTCCCCCCAAAATTGACCCCATTTTGGAAACTAGACCCCCTCATGGAATTTATCTAGCTGTTTAGTGAGCACTTTGAACCCCTGGAGGCTTCACAAACGTTTGTAATGTTCAGCCGTGAAATTGTTTTTTCAAACAGGTAGTTTTTTTTTCACAAGGGTATCAGGAAAAATGCACCATAAAATGTATTGTGCAATTTCTCCTGAGTACACAGGTACCTCATATGTGGTGGAAATCAATTGTTTGGGCGTACGGCGGAGCTCAGAAGAGAAGGAGCGCCATTTCACAGTAAAATTGATTGGAATTATTAGCAGACGCCATGTTGCATTTGGAGACCCCCTGAGGTGCCTACACAATGGAGCTCCCCCACATGTGATCCCATTTTGGAAACTAGACCCCCCCATACAAAAAAATTAGTTTGGCGAAATAAAAAATACAGACATCAGTAAAAAAAAAAAAATGAATACAAAAAAAAAATATGAGCGCCTGCCACTAAGGCGGGCTTTGCACACTGCGACATCGCAGGTGCGATGTCGGTGGGGTCAAATTGAAAATGACGCACTTCCGGCATCGCATGCGACATCGCAGTGTGTAAAGCCTAGATGATACGATTAACGAGCGCAAAAGCGTCGTTATCGTATCATCGGTGCAGCGTCGGCGTAATCCATGATTACGCTGACGCGACGGTCCGATGTTGTTCCTCGCTCCTGCGGCAGCACACATCACTGTGTGTGAAGCCGCAGGAGCGAGGAACATCTCCTACCGGCCTCACTGCGGCTTCCGTAGGATATGCGGAAGGAAAGAGATGGGCAGGATGTTTACATCCTGCTCATCTCCGCCCCTCCTCTCCGATTGGCCGCCTGCCGTGTGACGTCACAGTGACGCCGCACGACCCGCCCCCTTAACAAGGAGGCGGGCCGCCGGCCACAGGGACGTCGCACGGCAGGTGAGTGTGTGTGTGAAGCTGGCGTAGCGATAATTTTCGCTACGCCAGCTATCACCACATATCGCTGCTGCGACGGGGGCGGGCACTATCGCACTCGGCATCGCAGCATCGGGCTGCGATGTCGCAGTGTGCAAAGCCCGCCTAAGACCAGTGCCAAACGTGAGAGCAATGCACGAGTCTCGCCTCGCATCATCCACTCCAGTCTGGAAGCGAGCAACTGCGCTGGATAATGCGATGCGAGAGGGCGGGACGGCAGATGAGAAAGGGCGCAGCGGATGGAAGATGAGAAAGGGCGCAGCGGATGGAAGATGGGAAAGGGCACAGCGGATGGAGGAGCGGCAGAGGATGGGAAAGGGCGCAGCGGATGATGGGAAATGGCGCAGCAGATAGAGGATGGGAAAGGGCGCAGCGGATGGATGATGGGAAATGGCGCAGTGGATGGAGGAGCGGCGGAGGATGGGGGGGAGGGAGGTGAGATGGGGATACCTACCTTACAGGATGGATCTAGGCAGCAGGATCACAGCAGACAGAAGAGGCAGCAGATGAAAGAGGCAACAGATTGAGGAGTGTGAGAGGGGGCAGTAGATGAAGAGGATGGGAGAGAGCAGGCAGCAGATCGGGGAGGGGGGCAGAGTCTGATGGTAGAGAGAGATGGCACATGGAGGAGGGTGGCCCCGGGGGGAGGGGGGCCCCCAGAACATGGAGGGGGAGGGTGGCTTGCAGCACATGTGGGGGGAGGGTGGCTTGCAGCACATGTGCTGCAAGCCACCCTCCCCCCACATGTGCTGCAAGCCACCCTCCCCCCACATGTGCTACAAGCCACCCTCCCCCCACATGTGGGGGGAGGGTGGCTTGTAGCACATGTGGGGGGAGGGTGGCTTGCAGCACATGGAGGGGGAGGAGGTGTAGTGGCGATGGAGAAGGGGCAGCCGATGAAGGAGGCAGCGGCGGCGGCCGTTCGGGAACAGTGGGGGCCGATTCGGGGGCAGCAGCGGCTGAAAAAGGTGGGTGCGACGGGGGCGGGGACAGTGGCGAGCGTGGCGGCGGGGACAGTGGCGAGCGTGGCGGCAGGGACAGTGGCGAGCGTGGCGGCGGGGACAGTGGCGAGCGTGGCGGCAGGGACAGTGGCGAGTGTGGCGGCGGGGACAGTGGCGAGCGTGGCGGCGGGGACAGTGGCGATCGTGGCGGCGGGGACAGTGGCGGGCGGGGCGATCGGGGACAGCGGTGGATCGGGAGCAGCGGCAGGGCGATCGGAGACAGCGGCGGGGCTCGCGGTGGCGATCGGAGCTGCGGCGGGGCTGGCGGTAGTGGGCGGGGCGATCGGAGACAGCGGCGGGGCTGGGGCTGGCGGGCGGGGCGATCGGAGACAGTGGCGGGGCTGGCAGTGGCGATCGGGGCCTCGGCGGGGCTGGCGGTGGTGGGCGGGGCGATCGGAGACAGCGGCGGGGCTGGGGCTGGCGGGCAGGGCAATCAGAGACAGCGGCGGGGCTGGCGGTGGCGGGCGGGGCGATCGGAGACAGCGGCGGGGCTGGCGGGGCGATCGGAGACAGTGGCGGGGCTGGCGGTGGCGGGCGGTGCGATAGGAGACAGCGGCAGGGCTGGCAGGGCGATCGGGGACAGGGGCGGGCGGCGGGGGCAGCAACTTACCGATGGGCACCCTCAGGGACGGACACAGGTCACCTTGGAGAGATCGGTCACAAGAACGGTCTCTCCAATCAGAGCTGGGGGCGGGTGAAGCACCGATCACCCAGCTCCAGCCAATGGCCAGTGCTACAGCAGCACTGATCAGGGCTGGATTTCAATGTTCCAGCCATTTTCAATGGCTGGAACATTACAGTGACTGTAATTGGCTGAGCGGCGTTCGTCAGCCAATCACAGCCTCTGTAGGTTCGGGGAGGAGGCACCACCCCTCCTGAGGTCAGGCAGAGGTCCCCTCCTTCCCGAATCTACTGTTTAATTAAACAAATTGGACTCCCCGGGGCTCCGGGACCGCGATTTCGCCATGACGTACTAGGTACGTCATGGGTCGTTTAGCACCATGTCACCTTGACGTACCCAGTACGTCAAGGGTCGTTAAGGGGTTAAAGGGAACCTGTCAGATGCAATATGCACCCAGAACCACGAGCAGTTCTGGGTGCATATTGCTAATCCCTGCCTAACCGTCCCTGTATACACTAGCATAGATAAGGGGATCTTTGAAAAAGTATTTCTAAAGATATTTTATGATATGCTAATGAGGCCTGCGATTATTCGCAAGGGTGATAGTTCGTGCTCTCATTCCGTGCTCTTAGCATGGCAGCACGTCCAGAGGGGTGTACTAACATGCTATGCAATGCAGCATCACCAGCTGTGACGTGTGTACCTGTGTTCGCTGTGACTGCTGATCTGAATGCCGGGCACATCCAGTAATGCGCACTAAACCTTTCTGAAGCCAGGATGTGTACACTTAACTTCATACTGCGCATGACCGGACGTACCTGTCACGCTCCCCGGGTCCTCTGCTCCGCTCCCCGGGTCCTCTGCTCCGCTCCCCGGCTCACCTGCCACGCTCCCCGCTCCCCAGCCTCCAGTGCCCGCGCTTCCCAGGCCTCCTGGTCCCCGCTCCCGGCGCCCGTCGGCTTCCCAGTCCCTGGCCGGCTCTGCTGCGTCCTCCTCTCAGCTTCCTGCCCTGGCTTCTGGCACCCGGGCCGCGCGCATGCGCATTAGGGCGCGCGCGCGGTCACTGACCCTTTCTTAAAGGGCCAGTGTCCACTGACAGGAAATGATGCATACAGGTACAGGGTATAAAGGGGGTTAATGTCCAAGGGAGCGGGGCCTGTTCTTCGTGTTTTCCCAAGCTAGGAGTCAGGTCTCCTTGTGTTCTGTGAGATACTTACCTCTCTGTCTTCTAGAGCCGATCCTGCATCGCCATCCGGTCCTGCTGTATCTCGAACCCCGAACGCTGCCCATCTGCCATCCTGACAGTCCGTACCATCTCGGTTCCCTGCGGTGACCCGTCATCTCGCTCCAACGGTTCCGGACCCCGCCTGACATCATCACGGCTTCCGAACCTGAGCTCCGTCACCCGGACCACCATCAGTGACCTCGTGGTCCCAGGGACTTCTCCATTGTGTTCCAGTGCACGGACTGTCCTGCTACCTAAAGTGCTCCGGCTACCGGACTCCTTTCCCTCATCGGGGAGTTCGGCCCAGTGGATCCACCTCCCGGGTCTGCCCGTCCATCTGGCCCTAACAGTAAGAACAGGCCATGGATCCCGCCGAAGCACTAGCGGCCTTGCATGAGGAACTCCAACGCCAGCGTGAAGTCCAGACCCGCATGCTGAACTTTATGACTTCCGTGGACACCCGCCTGACCACGCTACAAGCGGCAGTCACGTCTTCAACATCCCGAGCCTCCACTAGTCAATCCTTCGGCTCCCGCCCCCGTGGCAGCCTCCTCGGATGCTTCCAGACTGCGTTTGGCCTCACCACCCCGGTACGCCGGAGATCCCAAGACCTGCAGGGGGTTTATAAACCAATGCTCCCTCCATTTCACGCAGCTGCCACATTTGTTTGCCTCCGACCAAGCCAAGGTCGCCTTCATCATGTCTCACCTAGAGGGCGAGGCACTGGCGTGGATGAACTCCTTGTGGGAGAAGGAGGACCCTATGACCAAGAACCTCCAGGAATTCCTGCAGGCCTTTCGCAGCACCTTTGACGAACCCGGACGCGCCTCCGCGTCTGCTTCATCTCTTCTCCGGTTACGTCAGGGAACTCTGACGGTGGGTCAATACGCCATCCGTTTCCGCACCTTGGCTTCAGAACTCGGGTGGAATAACGAGGCCCTAACCGCCGCCTTCTGGGAAGGACTCTCGGGTCGAATCAAAGATGAGCTGGCTGGACGTGACGTACCCTCCACCCTGGACGCCCTGATTACCCTAGCGACTCGAGTGGACATTCGCTTTCAGGAGCGGTCCAAAGAGGTGTCCCGTGAGAGACGTCCGGTAAGGCATTCCTCTCCTCCACAGAAGCCCGCCGTACTCGAGTCAACGGCCTCTGGTGTCTCCGTCCATGAGCCCATGCAGATCGACCGTGTGCGACAGTCTGAACAACGTCGAGCAGAGCGGCTCGCCAAGGGTCTCTGCTTCTACTGCGGAGAGGGCACACACCTGCTACGCGCCTGTCCAGAGAGGCCGGGAAACTTCAAAGCCTAGGGTTGGTAGGAGAGGCCACCCTAGGTGCTGGGACTCTCTCAGACCCAGTTACATGGACTGTGCAAGTGACAACGAGAGAGACGCGGTTTACGGCTGAGGCGTACCTCGATTCGGGGGCAGCAGGCAATTTCATCCAGCAGGCCACGGTGGACAAGTACCAGGTGCCTGTTACTCCACTCGCCAAACCTCTTGTGATTGCCTCTGTGGATGGGAGACCCCTCTCTGACACCATCTCCTGGATCACCAAGCCGCTTGAACTGCGTATCGGTGCTCTGCACACCGAGAACATCGCTCTCTACGTCCTCCCACATATGTCACATCAAATCCTGCTGGGCCTTCCTTGGTTGCGGACACACGAGCCTTCAGTCAGCTGGGGCACTGGTGATATCACTCGATGGGGGTCTTCTTGCCATGAAAACTGTCTGAAGACCATACAACCTATCCGGCGACCTCCGGTTCCCGAGTCCCTACCGGGACTGCCCTCAGCCTATTGGTCCTTCGTGGACGTGTTTGATAGGAAGGAGTCCGAAGTACTTCCGCCACATCGTCCTTACGATTGTGCCATTGACCTGCTCCCGGGAACTACACCACCTCGAGGACGGATATATCCACTGTCTCCAGCCGAAACAAGGGCCATGTCTACGTACATCACAGAGAGCTTGGCTAAGGGATTCATTCGGAGATCCTCCTCTCCTGCTGGAGCAGGCTTCTTCTTCGTAAAGAAGAAAGAGGGCGACCTACGCCCATGTATAGACTACCGGGGATTGAACCTAATCACCGTAAAAAACAAGTACCCCCTGCCGCTCATCCCCGAATTGTTTGATCGGCTCAGAGGAGCTCGTGTGTTCACCAAGTTGGATCTTCGGGGTGCCTACAACCTGGTCCGTATCCGCTCAGGGGATGAATGGAAGACCGCGTTCAACACTCGCGATGGGCACTATGAATACTGCGTGATGCCCTTCGGCCTGTGTAACGCACCAGCAGTCTTCCAAGAATTAGTGAATGATGTGTTCCGGGACCTTCTCTACGTCTGTGTGGTGGTATATCTGGATGACATCCTTGTCTTCTCTCCGGACCTCCAGACCCACCGAGAGAACGTGCAACTGGTTCTTCAAAGACTGAGAGAGAATCGTCTGTACGCCAAGTACGAGAAGTGCGTCTTCGAACAGTCTTCTCTCCCCTTCCTGGGATACCTCATCACCGATACCGGACTGCAGATGGATCCAAAGAAGGTCTCTTCCGTTCTCAACTGGCCTCCTCCTTCTGGACTGAAGGCAATCCAACGCTTTCTGGGATTCGCCAACTATTACCGCCAGTTTATTCCTCACTTCTCGGCCCTGACTGCTCCTCTTTCCGCCTTGACCAAGAAGGGGGCTAATCCAAAGGACTGGTCACCTGCGGCCGACGCCGTGTTTGGCTCTCTAAAGCGAGCCTTTGCCTCCTCTCCTGTACTCCACCGTCCAGAGTTAAACCGCCAGTTCACCTTGGAGGTGGATGCCTCCTCCTCGGGAGCCGGAGCAGTGCTCATGCAGAAGTCCTCCTCCGGGAAGATGGTGACATGCGGTTTCTTCTCCAAGAGCTTCTCAGCGCCTGAACGCAACTACACCATCGGTGACCGAGAGCTATTGGCAGTCAAACTGGCTCTGGAGGAATGGCGCTATCTTCTGGAAGGAGCTGTGTACCCAGTCATTATTTACACGGACCACAAAAACCTGGAATACCTGCGGACTGCTCAGCGACTGAACCCACGGCAAGCCAGGTGGTCCTTGTTCTTTGCCCGGTTCGACTTCCAGCTCCATTTCCGACCAGCGAACAAGAATGTACGCGCTGATGCCTTGTCTAGGTCTTTCATGCCCATGGAGCAGGAGGAAGAGACATCCCAACCCATCATCTGCCCTAGCAAGATCATTCCGGTGGCTCCTGTCACCCTGGCCCAGATATCGCCCGGGAAGACTTATGTCTCTGAGACTGACAGGCAAAAAGTGTTACACTGGGGCCATGCCTCGAAAACAGCCAGTCATGCAGGTCAAAAAAGAACATGGAGTGCGATTGCACGTCATTACTGGTGGCCATCTCTTCGCACGGACGTCGCCTCTTTTGTCTCTGCCTGCTCCTCCTGTGCCAGGAACAAGACTCCCAAACACCTGCCATATGGCCTTCTTCTGCCTCTGCCCATACGCTCAGTTCCCTGGCAACACATAGCGATGGACTTTATTACGGACTTGCCATTGTCCTCCGGACACACAGTCATATGGGTCGTGGTGGATCGGTTCTCTAAAATGGCCCATTTCGTTCCTATGGCTGGACTGCCCTCTGCTCAGGAACTCGCGGACGCTTATATACATCACATCTTCCGCTTGCATGGCTTTCCATCACACATAGTGTCCGACAGAGGAACTCAGTTCACCTCCCGCTTCTGGAGGGCTCTCTGCAAACATCTGGGAGTGACTCTGGACTTTTCTTCGGCCTACCACCCTCAGTCGAACGGCCAAGTGGAACGGGTCAATCAGATATTGACCTCTTTTTTACGACACTACGTCAACGCCCATCATGACGATTGGTCTACGGTTCTTCCTTGGGCTGAATTCTCCCATAACCACCACGTCAGTGAGTCCTCCTCCAGTTCTCCCTTCCATGTTGTCTACGGACTTCAGCCGTCTGTCCCCTTGCCTGTATCCTCTTCCTCGGACATCCCTGCTGCTGATGCAGTACTCCGTGACTTTACAACCATTTGGGACTCAGTTAAGGCCTCCCTTGCACGTGCATCCCTGCGGATGAAGAGACAAGAGTCTGGATCCTCCGTGTTTCTCTCCGGGAGATCTCGTCTGGCTTGCTTCCAAATACATCCGACTGAAGATACCATCCTACAAGCTGGGACCTCGCTACATCGGACCATTTAAAGTCCTCGGCAAGATCAATGAGGTCTCCTACAAACTACAGCTCCCGGCCACGATGAGGATACCCAACTCCTTCCACGTGTCTCTGCTCAAGCCGGTTGTCCTTGGTCCCTTCTCCGCTGCCGCCAGTCCGGCTCCTCCTCTTATTGCTGAGGACAACATCTATGCGGTAAGGGATATCGTGGCCATGAAGACCGTACGAGGTCGACAGTTCTTCCTGGTGGACTGGGAAGGGTATGGTCCTGAGGATAGGTCCTGGGAGCCCAGGGAGAACGTGGGCACTCCTCTGATCCGTGCCTTCCTGTCCCGGTTGCGGGGAGGGGGGCGTGGGGGGGGTACTGTCACGCTCCCCGGGTCCTCTTCTCTGCTCCCCGGGTCCTCTGCTCCGCTCCCCGGCTCACCTGCCACGCTCCCCGCTCCCCAGCCTCCAGTGCCCGCGCTTCCCAGGCCTCCTGGTCCCCGCTCCCGGCGCCCGTCGGCTTCCCAGTCCCTGGCCGGCTCTGCTGCGTCCTCCTCTCAGCTTCCTGCCCTGGCTTCTGGCACCCGGGCCGCGCGCATGCGCATTAGGGCGCGCGGTCACTGACCCTTTCTTAAAGGGCCAGTGTCCACTGACAGGAAATGATGCATACAGGTACAGGGTATAAAGGGGGTTAATGTCCAAGGGAGCGGGGCCTGTTCTTCGTGTTTTCCCAAGCTAGGAGTCAGGTCTCCTTGTGTTCTGTGAGATACTTACCTCTCTGTCTTCTAGAGCCGATCCTGCATCGCCATCCGGTCCTGCTGTATCTCGAACCCCGAACGCTGCCCATCTGCCATCCTGACAGTCCGTACCATCTCGGTTCCCTGCGGTGACCCGTCATCTCGCTCCAACGGTTCCGGACCCCGCCTGACATCATCACGGCTTCCGAACCTGAGCTCCGTCACCCGGACCACCATCAGTGACCTCGTGGTCCCAGGGACTTCTCCATTGTGTTCCAGTGCACGGACTGTCCTGCTACCTAAAGTGCTCCGGCTACCAGACTCCTTTCCCTCATCGGGGAGTTCGGCCCAGTGGATCCACCTCCCGGGTCTGCCCGTCCATCTGGCCCTAACAGTACCCGTCACTGATGCTGCATTGAATATCATGTTGGCAGGCCCCTGTGGGCGCACTAACATGCTAAGAGGGCGTAATGAGCACAGGAAATAATGCCCTTACGACTAGTCCCTGAGCTCATTAGCATATGATATAAGATCTTTAGAAATACTTTTTCTAAAGATCTCTCTATCTATGCTAGTGTATACAGGGACGGTTAGGCAGGGATTAGCAATATGCACCCAGAACTGCTCCTGGTTCTGGGTGCATATTGCACCTGACCGGTTCACTTTAGTAAGTAATGTAGGGGGTCCATAGTGGTCACCTTTCCTAATAAAATATACAGATTTGTGAACCTGTAAAGATCTCAAAAAAATGAAATTTTATATAATTTTTTTTTACTTGATTTTTAGTTTAGACCGCTTATAGAACTTTAACCTGCATGTATCTGATTGCCTATTACCGTACTAAATTTACTACATGATCATAGTATTACATTATGCAGTGTATAGTAAAAATCGCTATCACACCGTACTTCTTGCTAAGTTAAGCCTGTGACATTTTATGGTATCCCTGATGATGTTATCTGTCATGGGACTTTAATGTTTAAATACAGAAGAGATGTGTTTAATAGTTTGAGACTTTCTCTCATCCTCTTCCACCATTTCACCCAGATTATTTTCATGGGGCAAACGCTATCATTGTACAGTCTCTTCCTGTTTATGTACACACCGTAGTTTATTAATATGTTTAGATTATTTTAACTTTCCTTGGCAATAAATATTTTTGTCCCAATTTTTACTGCCTTTTTACAAACTTTATTTCTCTCTCTGGTATTTTTAAATGCCTTGTCAATAAACCTCTTGTTATCTTTTTTGTCATTTATGGAGCCTCTATCAGCTTTACTTAGTCATAGAGGTTTCCTCATATTTCTAGCTGTCACGATTCCTCTGTGAGCAGCATTTTGCACATTAGAAGATCCTCTGCTGTGTTCTTGGGCTTCTGGATGGCAGGTTGATTGAAAGGGCAAGATTCCATGCTGGTTCTGGGAGGAGGTGCTGATTACTCAGGTGTTCCATCTTCTGGATAATTGCTCTGCTTCTTTAGTGAGCATGCTCTCCCAGAACTTTGTCAGTCATACTTTTTGGTTCTGCTGTTGTGCTGTTGGCCTGTGTTCCTGCCTGTGTTCTGAACTTTGTTTCCTGACTCCGGAATGTTGTTTGACTCCTCCCTACCCGCTCCCTTTTCCTGCTGTGACCTCCCGGCTTTTGAACTCAGACCATTACCTGACCACGTCTTAGTTTACTCCCTGAATCCATTATATGCCTTCTCGGAATTCTGACCCTCAGCTTTCCTGACTACTCTACCATTTGTACTACCCATAAGTAGTGACTAGCATCACATTAAAACTGGCCAGACTTTTTTTTTTCTCCATTCATAGATCCAATACATACTTTCTGTGATCAGGTGGCGAACCTGACTCAGGTGGTCCAAGATCTAGCCACAGAGCAACAGAACTTAGAATCTTCTTAGACTCAGTTGCAAGGTTAGTTTTCTAGTAGGTTGGGTACTTCTCAGAACCCCTCACTTCTGACTGTAAGCACGACTTCTGGACTGGCTGACATACAATTGAGCGCCCCTGAAACTGTGGTGGTGCTCCCTGATAAATGTTCGGGGGAGAAAGACCAGTTCACAATTGTCAGGGAGAGCTGTAAAGTATTTTTACACTACAGCCTCGATCGTCAAGGAATGAGTCCCAGCGGATGGAAATAGTTATGTCCCTTTTAAGGGGGGTCCCTAGACGTGGGCATTTTGTCTCCGTTAGCCCCAGAACGGTCTTCTGTTGATGCCTTTTTTGACACTTTGGGGCTGATTATATGACAAACCTTGAAAAGAAAAAAACTGGAAAACAAAAGGCGCACTAGGGTCTTATTTAATAACGCCCAAATGCTGCCAACGTAATCCAGGGGCAGTAATGGCCAGAAAAGGCCAAGGGCAGGCTACCAACAGGATCGCTGCAGGAAAAAACTGCTCCACGGGGATAAAAAACTGAAGAGGAAAAAAACTGGAAAACAAAATAGGGTCTTAATCATATATGACAAACCTGACAGTCAGAGGCAAAGATCATGAACCTTACACAGGGAGGCCGTACTGCTGAGCATTATAGATCTGAGTTCCTACAATGGTCATCTGAAGTTCTGTGGAATGACACAACCCTTAGGTGTCAGTTTTATAGAGGCCTTTCGGACACGTTAAAGGACTCTCTGGCTCTCCACCCTCCACCTGGTTTATTGGGGGATGCCATGACTCAGGCTATTTCAATGGATTGCAGGATACGGGAAAGACATGAGATTCGACAGGAGATTCCCTTCAGTCCTCCCAGTCTTGGTCGTCTTCCTGAGGCAGAGCCTGTGGAAGTTGATGCAGCCAGCCCAAGAGACAGAGAGGAGATGTCATTGTGATCTTGGACTTTACTTTTTCTGTGGTCGCGCTGGACATTTTCAGAAGGACTGCCTGGTACACCCCCTAGCAGATAAGCCGTCAGGAAATTAGATGGGTGATTACCAAGGAAGTAATTCACACTTACAGCTACCTCTTAACTCCTCAGAGTGTTAGTGCAGGGGGAATTACTTTTTGAGAACCGATCTATATCTGCGTATGCTTTCATTGACTGTAGGTTTACAATGAACTTTATTGATTCTGAGCTGGTTATGAACCTAGGTTTAGGGACAGTTATAGATTGGAAAGACTTATTCAGATTGTCGCCATTAAGAAGACGCCGTTACCCCAGAACCTGGTCCAGTTTGTAACGGTGGAATTCACTCTCAAAGTGGGATCCCTTCATACCATCTTCTGTTATGTGATGGATAAGCTACCTGCAGGGTTGATATTGGGAATCTCTGGCTACATATACATAATCCTGTCATTGATTGGTGTCAGAGGGATAATGTCAAATGGGGCTCTTATTTATCAGAAATGTCTCAATTCTGTTCAGGTGTTCTCTGCTAGTCCGGAGGGTCTTCCGGAGCACCTGAAGTATTTCAGAGATGTTTATTCGGAAAAAGAGGCAGAGATCTTATCACTGCATCGCCCTTACGATTATGCTATCAACCTTGTCCCCAATGCTAAATTGCCTAAAGCTCGTCTGTATAATTTGTCTGGTCCTAAGAGAGCTGCCACGAAAGCATACGTAAGCGAAAGTTTACAGAAAGGGCATATTTGTCCTATCTCTTCACCTGTAGCTGCTGGATTTTTCTTAGTTGAAAACAAATGGAGGATTCCGTCCCTGCCTTGATTTCCATGAATTGAAAAAAATAACAATTAAAAATACCTATCCATTTCCACTTATCCCCGACCTATATATTCAAGTTACTGAGGCCCAATGGTTTTCTAAACTTGACCTTAGAAGGGCTTATAATTTAATACGCATCCGGGAGGGTGATCACTGATGAGTGGAAGACAGCATTTTTAACGTCCGAGGGTCTGTTTGCGAATCTTGTGATGTCTTTTGGACTGAGCAATGCACCTGCTCTCTTTCAAAACTTTATGAACAATATTTTTTTTATTACATTGGCAGGTTTATTGTGGTGTATCTAGAAGATATTTTAATTTATTCACTTAATTTGGATTCTCATTATGGTCATATCCGTGATGTTCTACAGAGTCTTAGAGAAAATGCCTTGTTCGCTAAGTTAGGAAAATTACTTTTGCTGTTCAAGAAATCTCATTCTTAAGGCCGCTTTACACGCTGCGATCTCGCTAGCAAGATCGCTAGCGTGCGTACCCGCCCCCATCGTTTGTGCGTCACGGGCAAATCGCTGCCCGTGGTGCACAAAATCGCGGACCCGTCACACAACTTACCTGCCTAGCGGCGTCGCTGTGACCGGTGAACTGCCTTCTTTCTAAGGGGGCGGTCCGTTTGGTGTCACAGCAACGTCACTAAGTGGCCACCCATTCGAAGCGAAGGGGCGGAGATGAGCGGGACGAGCATCCTGCCCACCTCCTTCTTTCCTCATTGCCGGCGGCTGCAGGTAAGGTGAGGTTCCTTGTTCCTGCTGTGTCACACATAGCGATGTGTGCTGCTGCAGGAACGACGAACAACATCGTACCTGCAGCAGCAACGATAATTGGGAATAGGGGGGCATGTCAACGATTAGCGATTTTGCATGTGTTTACGACGAATTTCGATCGTACGTAGGTGTCACACGCAAAGACATCACTAACGCGGCCGGATGTGCGTCACGAATGACCCCAACGACATCGCTTTAGCGATGTCGCAGCGTGTAAAGCGGCCTTTAGGGTTCATATTGTCAGCGATTGGGTTTAAAATGGACTCTGGAAAGGTTCAAGTCATAATTGACTGGGTCCAACCTAGCAACTTAAAGCATTGCAACGTTTTCTGGGATTTGTCAATTACTACAGACAATTTATTAAAGGGTTTTCTCAGATCGTTAAACCTCTGACTGATCTCACACGTAAGGGTGCAGATCTGAGGGTTTTGTCATCTTAGGCTGTTGGGTACTTTCATAAGTTGAAAAAATGTTTTATGCCTGCTCCAGTTCTTGTTCAGCCAGACCTCATGAGGCCATTCATCGGGGAGGTGGATACTTCTGAAGTTGGGGTAGGAGCTGTATTATCTCAAGGCCTTAACACATTAATCAACTTGTGACCATGTGCCTTTTACAAAATTCTCACCTGCAGAGAGAAATTATGATGTGGGAAATCGTGTGTTGCTTGCTGTAAAACTTGTGTTTCAGGAATGGAGGCATTTTTTGGAAGGTGAGGTCCATTAAATCACAGTTGTTACCGACCATAAAAATTTAGCATATATTGAATCAACCAAACGGTTGACCCCTAGACAGGCCAGGTGGTCATTATTTTTCTCTAGATTTAAATTTTTCCATCATGTTCAGGCCGAGGTCTAAGAACGTGAAGGCTGACGCTTTGTCATGAAGTCTGGATTCTGTATCTCCTCCAAAATCTCCATCCTTCATTCTTCAGTGCATTGGTGCCATAGTGTCATCTGAGTTGGAGACAGAGATCCGTGATGCTCAGTCATTGACTCCTTCCAGCACTCCGGAGTCCAAGTTATTTGTTCCTGTATACCTCAGATTGTGTTTGTTGCAGGAATTTCACAACTCTGTGTTAAGTGGTCACCCTTGGGTCACGGCCACCCAGAGAGCTATTTCCAGGCTCTTCTGGTGGTCATCCATGCATGATGATGTTAAGGATTTTGTATCCGCTTGTAAACCCTGCGCCCACACTAATGTAAGTCGTGACTGGCCAGCCAGGGAATTGGCTCCATTACCAATCCCTGAAAGATCGTGAATCACCTTTTCCATGGATTTCATTACTGACATACCGATTTCTGGCGAGTAGACTGTTGTTTGGGTAGCAGTCGACAGCATTAGCAAACAAGCTCACTTTGTTCCATTATCGGGATTACCCAATGTTGAGACACTTTCCAGGTTGTTCATTAGTCATATGGTACGATTGCATGGTATTCCTCTGAATATTGTGTCCGATAGGGGAGTGCAGTTCGTTTCTAAATTTTGCAGGGCATTCTATAAAAAAATGGGCATCAATTTGTCATTTTCCTCTCCTTATCAGCCTGAAACCAATGGGCAGGCCGAGAGGAAAAATCAGTTGTTGGAACAAACTTTAAGGTGTTTTGTTGCAGCTCAGCAGGAGGACTGGTGCTCGTTCTTACCTCTTTCAGAGTTTGCCTTCAATAGTCTGAAACCTCGCCATTCTTTTGTAACTATGGTTTTCATCCCTATTTTTGAGAATTTTCTAGGATAAGTTCTGGGTGTCCTGGAGTAGAGGTTGCCGTACAAAAACTTGGGGATGTCTGGAGGAAAGTACAAAAGAATATTGGGGGTGTCTCAATTTCACCAGAAACAAAAAGCTGATAGGAAACGTCTTTAAGGTAGGTGACAAGGTGTGGTTGTCTTCTAAAAATATTAAGCTCAAGGTACCCTTGACAAAGTTTGGTCCTAAATTTATTGGGTCATATGAGATCTTGGACATGGTCAATCCAGTTGCCTTTAGACTGAAACTCCTTCAGTCTTTTCAGATCCCGAATGTATTTCACAAGTCCCTGTTAAAAAAAAATAGTTTGTTCCCTCAGCTTTATCTTCCTTATCCCCGCCTCCTCCTGATCCCATTGATGGAGGTTTTGAGTATGAGGTGCAGAGGATCCTTGACTCTCGTAGGGTCTGGAATTCTCTTCAGTACTTGGTTCATTGGAAGGAATAAGGACCCGAAGAGAAATCCTGAGTTCCAGATCATTCGGTGAGAGCCAGTCGATTGGTCGGGGGCCTTCCATCGGAGGTTTCCTGGGAACCTGGGGTCCGGTGGCCCCCCATTGATGAGGGGATACTGTCACAATTCCTCTGTGCAGAGCATCTTGCACATTAGGACATGCTCTGCCGTGTTTTCCTGGGTTTCTGGCTGGCAGGTTATTTAACAGCGCTGGCTTCCATGCTGGTTCTTGGAGGTGCTGATTGCTCAGGTGTTAAATCTTCTGAGTAATTGCTCTGCTTCTTTCGTGAGTATGCTCTCACAGAACATTGCCAGTCATACATTTTGGTTTTGCTGTTAACCTAAGTTCCTGCCTATGTTCTGATTTTGGCTTACTTACCCCGCACTGTTGTTTTACTCCTCTTCGTCCGTTCCCAGTTCCTGCCATGACCTCCCAGTTTTTGACCTCAGACTGTTACCTGACCACGTCTCAGTTTACTCGCTGAATCCATTACCTGCCTTCCTGGAATTCTGATCCTAGGATTGTGACCTGACTATGCCTCTGTCTACTCCCTGTGTCCATACATGTCCTCCTGTTACCAGACCCAAGCTTTCCTGACTACTCTACTGTTTGTAGTGACTAGCATCACAGTAGCTTGTTAATTCTCCTATGGTATATATCATGTACTGGACCTATTCCCGATTATAAAATATTATATCAGACTAGTTGAGATCCCCGTTATAATTTCTTTATTGTCGGTTTGCAGCCTCATTAATTTACTTTATGAGGATATTTGATGTTATTTTCACTATACTTGGAGACTAACAACAAACTCCTATGAGTATCTTAATATTTTTTCTCCCTCCCCTTATCTATACCTACGGAGACTCTACATTTTAATTAGCCTCACATACACGTGCATCTCAATAAATTAGAATATCCTCAAAAAGGTAATTCAATACAAAAAGGAACCACATACAGTTAGGTCCAGAAATATTTGGACAGTGACACAATTTTCGCGAGTTGGGCTCTGCATGCCACCACATTGGATTTGAAATGAAATCTCGACAACAGAATTCAAGTGCAGATTGTAACGTTTAATTTGAAGGTTTGAACAAAAATATCTGATAGAAATTGTAGGAATTGTACACATTTCTTTACAAACACTCCACATTTTAGGAGGTCAAGAGTAATTGGACAAATAAACCAAACCCTAACAAAATATTTTTATTTTCAATATTTTGTTGCGAATCCTTTGGAGGCAATCACTGCCTTAAGTCTGGAACCCATGGACATCACCAAACGCTGGGTTTCCTCCTTCTTAATGCTTTTCCAGGCATTTACAGCCGCAGCCTTCAGGTCTTGCTTGTTTGTGGGTCTTTCCATCTTAAGTCTGGATTTGAGCAAGTGAAATGCATGCTCAATTGGGTTAAGATCTGGTGATTGACTTGGCCATTGCAGAAGGTTCCACTTTTTTGCACTCATGAACTCCTGGGTAGCTTTGGCTGTATGCTTGGGGGTCATTGTCCATCTGTACTATGAAGCGCCGTCCGATCAACTTTGCGGCATTTGGCTGAATCTGGGCTGAAAGTATATCCTGGTACACTTCAGAATTCATCCGGCTACTCTTGTCTGCTGTTATGTCATCAATAAACACAAGTGACCCAGTGCCATTGAAAGCCATGCATGCCCATGCCATCACGTTGCCTCCACCATGTTTTACAGAGGATGTGGTGTGCCTTGGATAATGTGCCGTTCCCTTTCTTCTCCAAACTTTTTTCTTCCCATCATTCTGGTACAGGTTGATCTTTGTCTCATCTGTCCATAGAATACTTTTCCAGAACTGAGCTGGCTTCATGAGGTGTTTTTCAGCAAATTTAACTCTGGCCTGTCTATTTTTGGAATTGATGAATAGTTTGCATCTAGATGTGAACCCTTTGTATTTACTTTCATGGAGTCTTCTCTTTACTGTTGACTTAGAGACAGATACACCTACTTCACTGAGAGTGTTCTGGACTTCAGTTGATGTTGTGAACGGGTTCTTCTTCACCAAAGAAAGTATGCGGCGATCATCCACCACTGTTGTCATCCGTGGACGCCCAGGCCTTTTTGAGTTCCCAAGCTCACCAGTCAATTCCTGTTTTCTCAGAATGTACCCGACTGTTGATTTTGCTACTCCAAGCATGTCTGCTATCTCTCTGATGGATTTTTTCTTTTTTTTCAGCCTCAGGATGTTCTGCTTCACCTCAATTGAGAGTTCCTTAGACCGCATGTTGTCTGGTCACAGCAACAGCTTCCAAATGCAAAACCACACACCTGTAATCAACCCCAGACCTTTTAACTACTTCATTGATTACAGGTTAACGAGGGAGACGCCTTCAGAGTTAATTGCAGCCCTTAGAGTCCCTTGTCCAATTACTTTTGGTCCCTTGAAAAAGAGGAGGCTATGCATTACAGAGCTATGATTCCTAAACCCTTTCTCCGATTTGGATGTGAAAACTCTCATATTGCAGCTGGGAGTATGCACTTTCAGCCCATATTATATATATAATTGTATTTCTGAACATGTTTTTGTAAACAGCTAAAATAACAAAACTTGTGTCACTGTCCAAATATTTCTGGACCTAACTGTATGTTATATAGAGTCATTACACACAGAGTGATCTATTTCAAGTGATTATTTCTATTAATGTTGATGATTATGACTTACAGCCAATGAAAATCCAAACGTCATTATCTCAGAACTTAGAATAATTACCACAAAACACCTGCAAAGGCTTCCTACGTGTTTAAAATGGTCCCTTAGCCTGGTTCAGTAGGCTACACAATCATGGGGAATGCTGCTGACTTGACAGATGTTCAGAAGGCAGGCACTGACAGCTGCATAAGGAGGGTAAGCCACAGAAGGCCATTGCTAAAGTAGCTGGCTGTTCACAGAGTGCTGTATCCAAGCATATTAATGGAAAGTTGAGTGGAAGGAAAAAGTGTGGTAGAAAATTGTGCACAAGCAACCAGGATAACTGCAGCTTTGATAGGATTCTTAAGAAAAGACCATTTAAAAATTTGGGGGAGATTCACAAGGATTGGACTGCTGCTGGAGTCAGTGCTTCAAGAGCCACCACACACAGGACGTATTCAGGACATGGGCCACAACTGTCGCATTCCTTGTGTCAAGCCACTCTTGGCCAATAGACAACGCCAGAATTGTTGCTCAGTGGTCCAAGGTGTTTTTTTTAGATGAAAGTAAATTTTGCATTTCATTTGGAAATCAAGGTCCCAGAGTCTGGAAGAAGTGTGGAGAGTTTACAATCCAAGCTGCTTGAGGTCTAGTGTGAAGTTTCCACAATCAGTGATGGTTTGGGGAGCCATGTCATCTGCTGGTGTAGGTCCACTGTGTGTTATCAAGACCAAAGTCAATGCAGCTGTCTAGCAGGAAATTTTAGAGCACTTCATGCTTTCCTCTGCCGACAAGCTTTTTGAAGATGGAAATTTCATTTTCCAGCAGGACTTGGCTCCTGTCCACACTGCCAAAAGTATCAATATCTGGTTTAATAACCACAGTATCACTGTGCTACCAGCAAACTTGTCTGACCTAAACCCCATAGAGAATCTATGGGGTATTGTCAAGAGGAAGATGAGAGACACCAGACCCAACAATGTAGACGATCTAAAGGCAGCTATCAAAGCAACCTTGGCTTCCATAACACTTCAGCAGTGCCACAGGCTGATCACCTCCATGCCACACTGCATTGATGCAGTAAGTCATGCAAAAGGAGCCTCACCCAAGTATTGAGTGCATTTACTGTACAGACTTTTCAGTAGGCGCAAACATTTCTGAGTTTAAAATCATTTTTTCAGTTGGTCTTGTATAATATTCTAATTTTCTGAGATAATGACTTTTGGGTGTTCATTGGCTATTAGCCATAATCAACAACATTAACAAAAATAAACACTTGAAATAAATTCAAAATAAATCCCTCTGTGTGCAATGACTCCTTATAATATATGCACATCCCTTTTTGTATTGAATTACTGAAATAAATTAACTTTTAAGGGACAATTTTACATATAAGCACATACCTCCCCCTCACTTACTGTATTTGTATGGTTATTCCTGTACAGAAAATAGTACTATAAATTAAAATCCCAGTCACAGCTCTCATCCAGCCATATTTCCATTAATCCCACTATATCATAATTCTCTTCCATTATTTTTAATTCTATTTCTTCAGTTTTGCTATTAAAGTTTCTGGCATTAGTATAAATGCATTTTGTGCTTTTCTGTATTTCTATTTTTCCTCCCTGTATTAACTGGTTTAACCCGTACAATATTAAATTGCACTTTTATTACTTAAGGCTTGTATACACATTAGGCTGCTTTTACACTTCCATCTTTTTCCATCAGTCACAATCCGTTTTATGGTTGATGTGACGGATGCCTTGGAGATTGTGTTACAACTGATGGGAAGGATCCGTTAAAAAAACGGATCCGTTGTAGCAGTTTGTACTTGGCAAAAATCCAGCTGTGGCCGCGGGTAACCTGAGTGACGTCACCGCTGATAGCGCGACTCACTTCAGTTGCTTCGTGGAGCTCACAGCGAGCGGCGGTGCTCTACGGCCACTCATGTCAGCTTCCAATGTAGCAGAGCTGAAAGCGTCATGGGACCTCGTGTGGATTACGTCGGACTGTCATGCTCCGTCCTGTGCCGTCCCCGACCATGGACCCCGCTGGCCATGGGGACCGGGGGCGTCTTCGCAGTGTCACCAGGGCTAGAACAGCTTCTGTCCGTTCTGTACTTACCATTTCCAGCAAGCTGACACAGCCCACACACGCGCCCTGCTTTCCTGTACCCACAGTGGCACTGCAGAACCCTGCATGCACTAGGGATCATGTGATCTCTGACACCTCCCCTCCCTTTGACATCATCGCAGGTCCTGTTAGTACAGAGCTGTTTTGAGTGCAATTCCCTCTTAGCCTATTGCTGAGCAGCTCTGTGTATATAAAGCACCCTCCCCTTATGGGAAGTGCTTGGGCAACATTTCCTATCCTTAGGTATGTTGTCAGTGTAGAGGTCGCGCTGTGTACCTCTTCCGGTGCCTCTTACTAATATGTCATTTCCTATCCTTAGGTTTCCTCTTGTTTGCTGAGCCTCTGGAGCTGCTGCTTTTGTGTTGCCAAAGGGACCCGCAAGCTGTGCCTCCTTCCTGGTCTCCAGCTCCACTCTTGGTTCCACGCCCACAGAGCCTTGTTGTAACAGCAGTGCCACATCTGGAGGAGCCACTTCCACTTCCTTCACGTTTGCCGTGTCTTTTCACGCTGTGCAGTGCCACTATTGGGGTACACTAACCTGAGACTTTGCTCTTTTCTTTGACGCGGTGAGTCGTAACCACTGACTGGGAGATCGTGCATTTAGGCCCCCTGGGGTTGGGCCAGACAGCCCCTGTATAGGGGTTTGCTCTCGGTTGCTCCTCTAGGGGAGTCCGGTGCATGGTCCGGTGGAGCCTCTCCCGGTCACCTTCGCACTCCTTTCCTATTTAAGGATTGTCAATAAACCCAGTCTATTGATCACCATCTACGCTCTCCCGCCTCCTGCTTGTGGTCAGCTACCGCAGTCTAGTGAATTCACACATCCATGCTTGCTGTGCTGCAGTGAGCGTTGACCTGGAGGAGTATTTGGGGATTAATAAAGTGGTGAAAGAGGGTGTTTTGTTTTGTCTTTTATTCCAAATAAAGAATTTTTCGGTGATTGTGTTTATTTACTTTCACTACATTTTAGTGATGGGGGGTGTCTCATAGACACCTGCCATCACTAAGCTAGGACTTAGTGGCAGCTGTGGGCTACCATTAACTCCTTATTACCCCGACTGCCACCGCATCAGGGCAATACGGTTGAGCCGCGTAGAGTCCCAGGACTGTCGCATCTAATGGATGCGGCATTTCCGGGCGGCTGTTGGCTGATATTTTTAGGCTGGGGGGCTCCCCATAAAATGGGGCTCCCCATCATGAGAATACCAGCCCTCAGCTGTGTGGCTTTACCTTGACTGGTATCAAAATTGGGGGGACCACATGCCGTTTTTTTAAATTATTTATTTATTTTACTGCAAGATATAGACCCGCCCACCGGCGGCTTTGATTGGTTGCAGTGAGACAGCAGTCACTCAGCGTGGGGGCTCGTCTGACTGCAACCAATCATAGGTGCCGGTGGGCAGGGGAAGGAGTGAATACGAGCGGAATGACTGGAATGAGCGGCCGGCATTTTCAAAAGCAGGAGAAGCCGCCAGAGCAGTGTGACAGCTGTGCCGTGCTGCGGTGGTGATCGGTGAGTAGGAGAGAGAGGGTGAGAGGAAGAGACCGACAGACCGACAGAGAGAGAGAGACCGACTGACAGAGAGAGACTGACATCGACAGAGAGAGACCGACCGACCGACAGAGAGTAAGAGAGAGAGAGATTTTCTAACCAGAATGAAATTTACATATCTGAGCATGCTCGGTTGCTAAAAGACGGAACCATCATTGGAAATACATCATTTGACGGATTCCGCCGCCCATAGGCTTCCATTATAACACACGATGGACGCCGATGCATCCATCGCAGTCAGTTTTTTCGACGCACAGAAAAAACGTTACATTCTGTGTTGCTTCCGCCCGATGGTCAGTCAATCCGTCGTTAATTGAAGTATATGGGGAAAAAATTGAATCCTCAAAATATTTGGCAGGTTATTTACTCAAGACGACGGATTGTGACTGAGGGAAAAAGACGGAAGGGTGAAAATAGCCTAAGGCTGGCTTCACACGGTACGATCTATCGTGCGATCGCACGTGCGATCGTACCCACCCTCGTCGTTTGGGCGTCACGGGCAATTAGTTGCCTGTGGCGCACAAAGTTGTTAACCCCCTATCACATGTACTTACCTCCCGGACGATGTCGCTGTGGGCGGCGAACATCCTCTTCCTGAAGGGGGAGGGAAGTTCTACATCACAGCGACGTCACACAGCGGCCGGCCAATAGAAGCGGAGGGGCGGAGATGAGCGGGACGTAACATCCGGCCCACCACCTTCCTGCTGCATTGCCGGCGGGATGCAGGTAAGCTGTGCTTGTCATTCCCGGGGTGTCACACGGAGCGATGTGTGCTGCCTCGGGAACAATGAACAACCGTAGCACAGAAGGAGGACCGACATTTTGAAAATGAGCGACGTGTCAACGAGCAACGATAAGGTGAGTATTTTTGCTCGTTCACAGTCGTTCGGAGGTCTCACACGGTACGATATGTCAAACCGATATGATGCCGGATGTGCGTCACTAACGACGTGACCCCCGACAACATATCGCCCGATATATCGTACCATGTGACGCCGGCATAAGGCTAATATAGGCCGCACCTGCTCATAACTAATGTGTGTTGGGGGCCTCCCAATGCTTTTGAACTGATAAACCTTTGTGCATGTCTTCACATTGTCAGATTTGTATACATTCAAGTTTGTTTCCTTTATAAAATACTTCATTGGTAAGAAGTTGATAATTCACTATGCCTTCCTGTTTACATTGTACCAGGAAAATTATCATACTCGGAGACTTTCTAGAAAGGAGAGTTTCCATGGGAAAACATGTAATTATGCTGCTCTGGGAGGCAAAAGGAATGGAAGTCATGGGAGTTTATATGACAACAATCTGCAGATGGATTTATTTAGAAAAAACTGTTATCTTCACAGAAAATGATTAGTTACAAATGGGAAAATGTCTGAAAATCTCTACACCTGTACAGAAACTATAGCATCTTAACAGGACAGTAGGTTTGTTACATACATTTTGAGGAAAGAGTTACCTAATATATAATTGTAACATGAGTACCAATGCTTTTTATTGACCCACAATGCCATTTTTTGCCCAAATAGATGTTTGCTATACTGCTATCATTTTTATATAGTTGAGATCAACAGTACGTCTAAATTGACCTCAAAAGCAGGAGGGTTTTTTTTCTTACGAAGACATGAGAGTAGCAGTGTGTAAGAGGGTGAACTAGGCCCGTGTGCTCCTGCCCTGAAGACACCAAAAGCCATAATAATGTGAACTGCATTTATGTGACTATTATGTATGCAATGTACTTTCTAGTAGCAGGGTTTAGGTACTACTCCCTGGTATAGAAAATAGATTCAGTCTTGCGACAAGACTAAGCAGGGAACAGTTAATCTATGTGGGTTGTCCACAAGAGGAGGAACCGGCTGCAAGGAACAGCCTGACTCTATCCGTGTTCCTCCAGTAGCGGATAGAGTGTTGAAAGCTGTACTAGTGGGCAGATAAGTGAATAACAGAAAATACATTAGGCCGTGGAAAGTGGGTGTCTGTGTCATCCGTCAACTGACCCTCTGGGTCACATCAGGAACAGCCTGGGAAGGACTCCATTCGGGGACGGGTAGAGGGTCACCTCTGTCTCGTAGTCGCGAGTTCCAAGCCCGAATTCTACAGAGGTTTCCAGGTCAGTGGACTGACTCCAGCAGTACTAGTTCTCAAGTGGAGACTTGGCATAGACCTGGCTGAACAGATCAGGAAATACGGTAGACAAGGTGAGTACGACGGCGGTTGACACCATTCTAGAGAATTCCTGTGGGTGGGAGGATGCACAGGCCAGGGAGGACTATATGACTATCATGTGGGACAATGGTGTCAGGCAGTGAGGAGGGGGATGGACAAATAGCAACAGTAGTACGACGAAAGATGGAGCAGCCTAAAGTAAAAGTGTGCCTTAAAGTCAAATATGCTGTACAGAATATGTTCAAGTGTTGTGCCCACAGTTTGGATGTGTTGAAAGTACTATGAGTAAGTTATAGTAAAAAGCAGTGATGCTTGCACACACAAAAACTACATACCCAGCCAGGATCACCGCAACCAATCCTTTTCCCCTTGCTCTGTGGAGGTGGCCGAGGCGCAGAAAACCGAGGGAGGACTGCTGAGAAGTCCCGCAACTACTGCCCTGGACCACTCTCACACCTGCAAGTTATCTGGTTAAAGCGCACTAATCAGCAGTATTTTCCTATATAACCTAAAGCCAGTGCTATACTGGCACTATCAGGCTGATTCTATACATATCTTTATTTGTCAAATAAGATGTAAAGCCAATAGAAAAATAATGTTCCTTCCTGGTATCAGCTATGTTGGCTGAGACCCCGCCCCTTCTTTTCACACTGTTATGACATCAGCAAAGCTCCTTCTAGCTACTTAGTAAAACACTTGTATAATAGAATTAGCAGAAATAACAGATGGGGGAATAACAACAGACAGGGGGCAGGAGTCACTATCAAAACCCAACCCAGTTATCAGCTGATTGGCAGCTGCTGTCAATCAAAAATATGCTCATTTACAAACTTTACTTGCTTGTGTTTCAAAACTTATACATCCTAGCTGACAACTAAAGGTATGTATAGAATCAGCATGATAGTGCCAGTATAGCACTGGCTTTAGGTTATATAGGAAAATCCTGGTGATTGGTGCGCTTTAAGTATGCGGATGCTGATGAAACTTTAAAAATTATTTAATGTCCTCCATGCAGCTCTACTACAAATATGAATCTATTTTTAGCAAATCCACAACATACAGTATGCCATGATTATCTGACATATCTCAAGAATGGGGTTCCATGGCTGACATCACCGTAAATGTACATCCTCCTGTTGTAGGAGTGGGGTGTGCACTCAGGAGCTAAGCCCACACCATGCATTGTGGGTGAAAGCTGTGTTATCTAGCCAGCACCTGCCTCTAACAGTAGCTAACTAGTTTTGATTGGAATCTGAATCGTTAAACAGCAGCAATGTCAATCTCTGAAGGCTGCATTTAACTGGTTGTCCTTGTTGTGCACAATGCATTCAAGGATTGCCAATGGGTTGTGCTTTTACAGTATATCACAAAAGTGAGTACACCCCTCATATTTTTGTAAATATCTTAGTATATCTTCTCATGGGATAACACTGTAGATATGACACTTTGATACAATGTAAAGTAGTCAGTGTATAACTTGTATAACAGTGGGAATTTGGTGCCCTCTGAATAACTCAACACACAGCCACTAATGTCAAAATTGCTGGCAACAACAATGAGTACACCTCTAAATGAAAATGATCAAATTGTGCCCAAAGTGTCAATATTTTGTGTGGCTACCATTATTGAAAAGAATTGCCTTAACTCTCGTGAGCATGAAGGTTACTAGAACTTCACAGGAGCCACTGGAATTATCTTGCACTCCTCCATGACAACATCACGGAGCTGGTGGATGTTAGAGATCTTGCTCTCCTCCACCTTCCATTGGAGTTTGCCCAACAGATGCTCAATAGGGTGTAGGTCTGGAGACATGCTTTGCCAGTCCAGTAACTTTACCCTCAGTTTCTTTATAAGACAGTGGTCGTCTTGGAGGTATGTTTAGGGTCATTATCATGTTGAAACACTGCCCTGCGGTCCAGTTGCCGAATGGAACGGATCATGTTCTGCTTCAGTATGTCACAGTACTTATTAGCATGGTTCCCTCAATGAACTGTAGCTCCCCACAGCCTGCAGCACTCATGTAGCCCCAAACCATGATACTCCCACCACCATTCTTGACTGTAGGCAAAACACAATTGTCTTTGTACTCCTCACCTGGTTGCTGCCACACACGCTTGACACCATCTGAGTTAAATAAATTTATATTGCTCTCATCAGACCACAGGACATGGTTCGAATAATCCATGCCCTTAGACTGCTTGTCTCCAGCAAACTGTTTGTGGGCTTTCTGTCGCATTATCTTTAGAAGACACTTCCTTCTGAGATAACAGTCATGCAGTCCAATTTGAGGCAGTGTGTGGCGTATGGTCCAATCGCTGACAGGCTGACCCCCCCCCCACACCACACACCTTTAACCTTTGCAGCATTGCTGGCAACACTCATACATCTAGTTTGAATAGACAACCTCTGGATATGACACTGAGCACTTGCACTCAACTAGCTTGATCGACTAAGTGAGGACTATTCTGAGTGGAACCTGTCTTGTTAATCCACTATATGGTCTTGGCTACAATGCTGACGCTCAGTTTTAGGGTTCAGTCACATCTGCATATAAAATCTTACGAGTACAATGAGATAAAAAAAAATCGCATTGCACTCACACCAATGTTAAACAATAGGACAGAGCATATCTGCTAGTTTTTCCTCTGCAATATTCAGCTTGCGGGGCAAATCGCAACATTCTGTGTTTGCCTATGTACGCGTGTCACACGGACAGCACACAGACAAGCGTATGCAATGCTTTTTTAACTTGAACTTTTACATACTGTCAAAAGCTAGATAGATGAATAGAAAGGATAGATAGGTAGATGTCAAACACCTGTATAATGTCCCACCCCCCCTACATATTCTAAGCTTGCACCCTTTAGTGCCTTTCATGTGGCACTAAAGGGTGTATAGCCTTGTATTTAGCCTCAAAATAAATAATTACATGAAAAAACCTACGTGGGCTCCCCCTTATTTTTGGTAGCTAGCTAAGGTAAAGCAGATATCGCCTTGGCTGGGGATCCTAAACAGAGGTTACTACGTGCTGGTTTTTTTTTTATTTATTTATTTAAAATTAAATAAATAATAATAACTTAAAAAAAATGTGAGGTTCCCCAAATTGGATCAGCAGCCAAGGTGAAGCTGACAGTTGTGATCTGCTATTCCCAGAATGGGAAGTGTCATGGTTATTGAGGTCTCCCCAGACTAAAAATAGCAGGCCACAGCTGCGCATCTATTAAGTGTGCCAATCCTGGCACTTCGCCTCTGCTCATCCCATTGTCTTGGTGCGGTGGCAAGTGTGGTAATGTATGGAGTTGATGCCAGCTGTGTATTGATAGCTGGTATTAGTAATGGGTGGAAGTCTATCAGGTACCCTCATTACTAATCCAAAAAACACAAAACATTTTTTTTATAATTTATTTTATTAATAAAAACATCCCACAACAACAGCCCTTATTCACCAATTTATTATTAATAAATTAAAAGCCTTTAAGTTCTGTTGTGATACACAAGGAGGTCCCATGATGCTCCACAAAAGTGACCCTGAAAGACATAAAAAGAGAGAATTATTAAAGAAACAAAGACAAGAGACACCCTCATTCACCAATTGATTCCCGATCCTCATCCAAATCAGGTCTGCTGTAATCCACATGGAGGTCCAACTATGTTCCCAGATTCACTGTTCCAGCCTTTGAAGAACATTTATAGAACAAACTTTATAGGCTGAGACATCAGCCACCGCCAGCTCTGACGCTGTGCTGAATGAGAACCGAAGCTGGTAGTGAATGTTGTGTACTCACTTGTTGCCAGCGGTTTTGATATTAACCCCTTAACGACCGCGGGCCGTAAAATTACGTCCTAGCGGTCATAACGTTACTGCCCGCGGTCTGCCGGCAGCATCATGCTGCGATCGGCACACATCTCAGCTGATTTTCACAGCTGAGATGTGTGCCTGCTAGGCACGAGCAGAATCGTTATCTGCTCGTGCCGTTTAACCCCTTATATGGCGCTGTCAATATGTGACAGCGCCATTATAAGCGCGATCATTGTAAAGTTTTACTTACCGCCTGATACCGGAAGTCACGTGACGCGATCACGTGACTTCCGATAGTTGTCATGGTAGCACAGGGTCATGTGATAACTCCTGTACTACACCTGACTTGCTTTCACTTTCGCTGTGCCAGCGGCACAGCAAAAGAGAAAGAGAGCATATCTGCTGTTTACAGCCTTGTAGCTGTGATCAGCAGATACTGCAGAGCGATCGGAATGCTGATCGCAATAGCCCCCTAGGGGGACTAGTAAAATAAAAAAAAAAAGTTAAAAAAAGTTTTAAAAAATTAAAAATTAAAGGGTTAAAAAAATAAAAAAATATACACACATTTTGTATCGCCGCGTTCAGAAACGCCCAATCTATCAAAATATAAAATCAATTAATCTGATCAGTATACGGCGTAGCGGCAAAAAAATTCCAAACGCCAAAACGACGTTTTTTTGTCGCCACAACTTTTGCACAAAATGCAATAAGAGGCGATCAAAACGTAGCATCTGCGCAAAAATGGTACCGTTAAAAACGTCAGCTCGAAACACAAAAATAAGCCATCACTGAGCCATAGATCCCGAAAAATGAGAACGCTACGGGTCACGGAATATGGCGTAAAATGTGCGCCAATTTTTTCGGACAAACTTCCGATTTTTTTTAGCCTCTTATATAAAAGTAAACTTATACATGTTTGGTGTCTACGAACTCGCACTGACCTGAGGCATCACATCCACACATCAGTTTTACCATATAGTGAACACAGTGAATAAAATATCTCAAAAACCATAGTGCTATCGCACTTTTTTGCAATTTTTCTGCATTTGGAATTTTTTTGCCGTTTTCCAGTACACTATATGGTAAAACTGATGGTTTCATTTAAAAGTGCAGCTCGTTCCACAAAAAATGAGCCCTCACATGACCATATTGACTGAAAAATAAAAAAGTCACGTCTCTCAGAAAAAGAATGGTGAAAAAAAAACGGAAAGCGAAAAATCGGCCGGTCGTGAAGGGGTTAATGGCTGTATGTTTGCGCTATTTAGAGGGTACACCAAATTTACACTTTTTTACAAGCCGTACACTGACTACTTTACATTGCATCAAAGTGTCATATTTTCAGTGTTGTCCAATGAAAAGATATAATAAACTATTTACAAAAATGTGAGGGGTGTATTCACTTTTGTCACATACTGTATAGCCTTATGTCTTTTATTAATGTTTACTAAGTTTGTATCTATTTTTACTATGTTTAACATCACCCATATGAGAGGCAGTTGTATGTACATTTGTACAGTGGGGGGAAAAAAATAATTAGGCAGCCCCCAATTGTGCAGGTTCTCCCACTTAAAAAGATGGGAGAGGCCTGTAATTGACATCATAGGTAGACCACAACTATGAGAGACAAAATAAGAAAACAAATCCAGAAAATCACCTTGTCTGATTTTTGCAAATTATGGTGGAAAATAAGTATTTAGTCATCTAAAAACATGCAAGATTTCTGTCTCTCACAGGCCTGTAACTTCTTTAAGAGGCTCCTCTGTCCTCCACTCATTGTCTGTAATAATGGCACCTGTTTGAACTTGTTATCAATATAAAAGGCACATGTCCACAGCCTCAAACAGTCACACTCCAACGTCCACTATGGTGAAGACCAAAGAGCTGTCAAAAGACACCATAAAACAAAATTGTAGCCTTGCACCAGGCTGGGAAGACTGAATCTTTAATAGGCAAGCAGCTTGGTGTGATGAAATCCATTGTTGGAGCAATGATAAGAAAATGGAAGACATACAAAACCACTGATAATCTCCCTCGACCTATGTCTCCATGCAAGATCTCACCCCGTGGGGTCAAAATTATCACAAAAACGGTGAGCAAAAATGCCAGATCCACACGGGGGGACCTAGTGAATGACCTGCATAGAGGTGGGACCACCATAACAAAGGCTACGATCAGTAACACACTATGCCGCCAGGGACTCCGATCCTGCATTGCCAGACGTGATCCACTGCTTAACCCAGTACATGTCCGGACCCGTTTGAAGTTTGCTAGACACCATTTGGATTATCCAGAAGAGTATTGGGAGAATGTCATATGGTCTGATGAAAGTTTGGCAGAAACACAACTCGTCGTGTTTGGAGGAGACAGAATTCTGCGTTGCATCCAAAGAACACCATACCTACTGTGAAGCATGGGGGTGGCAACATAATGCTTTGAGGTTGTTTCTCTGCAAAAGGACCAGGATGACTGATCCGTGTACATGAAATAATGAATGGGGCCATGTATCGTGAGATTCTGAGTGCAAACCTCCTTCCATCAGTAAGGACATTGAAGATGAAACATGGCTGTGTCTTTCAGCATGATAATGATCCCAAGCACACAGCCAGAGCAAAGAAGGAGTGGCTTCGTAAGAAGCATATGAAGGTCCTGGAGTAGAATAGCCAGTCTCCAGATCTCAACCCCATTGAAAACCTTTGGAGGTATTTGAAAGTCCGTGCTGCCCAGTAACATGCCCAAACATGACTGCTCTAGAGGAGATCTGCATGGAGGAATGGGCCAACATACCATCAACAGTGTTTGCCAACCTTGAAGACTTACAGAAAACGTTTGACCTCTGTCATTGTCAACAAAGGTTATATAACAAAATATTGAGATGAACTTTTGTTATTGACCAAATACTTATTTTCCACCATAATTTGCAAAACAAAAATCTTGCCAAATCAGACAAAGAGATTTTCTGGATTTGTTTTCTTATTTTGGCTCTCATAGTTGTGGTGTCAGTGTGTCAATGATGTCAATTACAGAATTTCTCATCTTTTTAACCCCTTCACGACCATGGACGTTTATATCCGTCATGGAGCGTGTCCCGTTAAGCCCCGCCCCCTGTCGCGGGCAGGCGGCGGCGGTCAGCACACATATCAGCTGTTTTCAACAGCTGACATGTGTGCCTGCTAGCCACGGGTGGAATCGCTTCCACCCGCGGCCATTAACCCCTTAAATCTTGCTGCCAAAGTCTGGCAGCAAGATCTAAATGCGCGCGGCCATGTTTTTTACTTACCGCCGCCCCCACCGGAAGTCACGTGCGTGATCACGTGACTATCGGTGGTTGCCATCGTAGCACAGGGTCATGTGATGACGCCTGCAGCTACGAAGTTTCACTTTCGTTTTCCCTCGGCCGAGTGCAGAGGGAAAAAGAAAGTGACTGTATCTGCTGTTTACAGCTGTATAGCTGTGATCAGCAGATAGATAATGGGGATCGGATTGCTGATTGCTATAGCCCCCTAGGGGGACTAGTAAAATAAAAAAAAAAAGTAAAAAAAAAGTTTTAAAAACAAAAAAAAACAAAAAACCTAAAAGTTCAAATCATCCCCTTTCCCCCCATTGAAAATTAAAGGGTTAAAAAATAAATAAATATACACATATTTGGTATCGCCGCCTTCAGAAATGCCCGATCTATCAAAATATAAAATCAATTAATCTGATTGGTAAACGGCGTAGTGGCAAAAAAATTCCAAACGCCAAAATTATGTTTTTTGGTCGCCGCAAGTTTTACACAAAATGCAATAACAGGCGATCAAAACGTAGCATCTGCGCAAAAATTGTACCATTAGAAACGTCAGCTCGAGACGCAAAAAATAAGCCATCACTGAGCCATAGATCCCAAAAAATAAGAACGCTACGTGTTTCGGAAAATGGCGCAAAACGTGCGCCACTTTTATTGGACAAACTTGTGAATTTTTTTTAACCCCTTAGATACAAGTAAACCTATACATGTTTGGTATCTACAAACTCGCACCGACCTCAGGCATCATACCCACACATCAGTTTTACCATATAGTGAACACCGTGAATAAAACATCCCAAAAACTATTGTGCCATCACACTTTTTTTTTGCAATTTTTCCGCATTTGGAATTTTTTTGCTGTTTTCCAGTACACCATATGGTAAAATGTATGGTTTCATTTAAAAGTACAACTTGTCCCGCAAAAAACAAGCCCTCATATGGCAAGATTGACAGAAAAATAAAAAAGTTACGGCTCTCAGAAGAAGGGGAGCAAAAAACAAAACCGCGAAACAGAAAGTGCCCCGGGGCTGAAGGGGTTAACTGGGAGAACTTGGACAATTGGTGGCTGACTAAATACTTTTTTTCCCCACTGTATATATAAATATGTATACCTTTAAAAGATGTTGCGGTGTTTTGGTTCTTTTTTCTTTCCTATAATCCATATCACACAATAAGCTGTATATGCTTTATCTTATTTGTTTAATTTTATATAAGCGACTCTAGAATAAAGACCTGTGAGAGTCGAAATGTCAAGTGTTTTCGTTGCTGGAGCACTGTAATATATTACACAAAAAAACAAGAGGAAATAATATGAACATATACCTTGCTGTAACTAAATAAAAGCATAATGCATGTAAATGAACATAGGGGACTTATTAAGCACTGTTTTGATCAAAAAAGCGTAACGTAATCCCACCACAACAAGGTGTACCCAATCAGGACAGTACCTACACTCTCTAATACACTCTCTGTAATATATTTTGTTATCCAGTTCATGTAATTAAATTATTTTCATTTTTGCATCAATTGTGATGTGTGTAATGACATTCTGGATACTTCAGGGATTCTGCCCCTCTCAACTAGCACCTCCTACTACAGTTATATTGCGTGCAAAGCACATTTTTTTAATTATACCCTAGTTGACCAAACAATGGAGGCTGGATAAGTCAATACGCCCTTGGCAAACTGTTTTTTTCTTGACATTGAGCCAATCTGCTGGACTCAGAAGTTCCTAGCATCAGGGCATCTGCTAGTCCCAAGCCCATTACTGCACCTGATTATCAGTTCTACAATAAAGTCCTACAAATACTCCGTCATGTTAGACAGCATTTCCAAACAATATATGTAACCCTACAATCAGTCAGTATACTGACTGAAGAATTGGAAGTGACACAGTCAATAAATACTAAAACTAGCTTTTATTGATAAATAATTAAAAAATATCATAAAAAATAGCAAATAGTGCTTCATGTGAACAAAATTCATATCAAGGACAACGATAGATGCAATTTTAAATCCAAATAGTGTATCCACAAACAATAACTATTCAATGGCAGTGCTGTAAATACACTAAATATACCTGCAAGGATCAGGGAATGTGGTTATGAAAACCCCCTGTAAAATGGCAACCCTAGAGCGCCTATTGATATTAGTATTCACACTGTATCCATATCACATGTATCTAAATAGCAATTTATTAATGGATCTGTTTTCCACAGACTCTAATGTTAAAAAAATGGATCCAGACAATGGATCCAGACAAATCGACAAAAAATAGTGTCTGCAGAACTTTTTTGCCAATGGATCTGGTTCCGTTCTAACGGATGATTACTGGACATGTGATCTTAGCCTAAAGAGTATAGGGTACTTAGTTAACATTTTTAGATAAAAAAAAAGCATAACATCCATCCAACTGCAACATTGTTGTAACGTCTGCCCTAGACCACAGACTCAGGATGACTGTCATGGACAGACTAGGGCTAGCCACCAAGTCAGTAGGATCTCAACAACCCTGAAACCCTTTAACCCCTGTACAGGGAATTGGAATTACACAAGGTCCAGGAGATCGCTGCCTATGGAAGGCTGCAATCCAGGAAAGAGTGGTCATCAGGCAGGGTCCAAACCAGGAGGATCAAAAAGGGACAATATCGGCAGGCAGGAGCGTAGTCAGGAAATTAGGCAGAGGTCAAAACCAGAGATGGTGGTGAGGCTCAAAATGGCAGGTAGGAGAGTAGTCAATGAGCAGGCAGAGGTCAAAACACAGGGATCAATAGAGTCAGAACAGAACAGGACCCAGACACTAGCAGGAATGCAAAACTATCTCCGGCAGTGACCAGCAGATAAGAGGGGGAATTAGAAGGGTGTGGTGTCTTCCCATTGGCTGTAGCTAAAGGGTGGTAACTTCAGCTGGAAGACACACACCACCTAAAGTCAGCCAGTGGTACTGCAGGTCCCAGGAAAACCCAGCTTAGTGGATGAGCAAAGCCTGTGTGACGCCCCTGGACTATCAGGTCGTCACAGGGTACTGCACACTCTGTTACCTTAGTGCAATATTCAAATCCCTCATGGTTCTGGGTCCCCATCTTGCGGTGCTGCCTCCAACAGCAAATCAAATCCTATGAACACCCTGCACTACACCCACCGAACACACCAGTGGCCGGCTTGAGCAGAATAGGGTCGCCCACCTAGGGGTCAGCAAGTGTGGGTCAGGAGAGTGTCAGTGAAGTGAAGTAAAGTGAAGTGAAGGAGTTGGGAAGTGTAGGAAGCAGGAAGCGGTGGCTCCCGAGAGTAGCTGTCTAGGTTGCAGGCGATGTCTGGGTCTAGAGGAGTCGGACCCCTGGTCTCAATGGATTGAGACAAGGTGCCCAGGACCTTTCAAGAGGACGGTCAGTAGCCTGGTCCTATCTCCGGTCCGGGACCGAAGGCACGGCGGGGTACACGGACCCTAGGTCGGGGAAAAGCTTCAGGCAACCCGGCAATTAACCTGCGGAGAGCGGCACCTTTATGGACTTTTCCCACTAGCTCCAGAATCGGGGCACTAGCGCAACGAGGGGGCTAGGCCCTTCCCCATACGCAGCCCACAAGATCCCAAGCGTAAGCCCTGAGAGCAGGCTCCCTTACTTAGCCACAGTGGGGAGCGGGGCCTGGCAAGTTCCAAACTACCGGGCCACTTCAGTAAAATCTCAACTTTGTGCCAGGAGGCAGGTCTCAGTACACCAGGCAGCACTGCAGGGGACGGGACCCGGACAAGCTCCCTGAGAGAGGCAGCGGCACCTAGAGACTTGGTTTACCCGGTTGTCTATTATCTATTATCGATTTATCTATTTATCATCTATCATCTATCTATTATCTATCTATACTCAATTTATCTATTTATCTTTTATCTATCTATTATCTATCTACAGCAGGGGTCTCAAACACGCGGCCCGCGGGCCGCATGCGGCCCTTCAGGTGGCTTCTTGCGGCCCGCAGGCCCGTGGACCTGGTAAAGATGGCGACCGGTGCAGGGGCCGCAGCTGCCAGTTATTTATTTCAGCCTACAGTTTTGTCTTTGCCGCGCACAGTGAAGTTCTCACTGCAGAACGCAATAACAGCCGCCTGCCAATCAGAGGCAAGCACCTGCTGCATATGACCTCAGATGATTGCCTGTGATTGGCCAGTGGCTGTTGTGCAGTGAGAACTACTCTGCACGCGCCGGCCGAAAGTTCAGCGATGACAGCAGCTGTGATCATTACCGGGTCCACGTGCCTGCGTGCTGCTGACAGCAGGTGAGAAGAATGTTTTCGTGTGTGTGTGGGGTTCTGTGTTGCTGGCTGAGGCTGCAGTGTGTGTGTGGCATGCCGTGTGTGTGTGGTTCTGTTGCTGGCTGAGGCTGCACTGTGTGTGTGTGTGTGTGTGTGTGTGTGTGTGTGTGTGTGTGGTAGCTGAGGCTTCATCGAGTCCACGTGCCTGCATGCCGCTGACAGCAGGTGAGAAGAATGTTTTCGTGTGTGTGGGGTTCTGTGTTGCTGGCTGAGGCTGCAGTGTGTGTGTGGCATGCCGTGTGTGTGTGGTTCTGTTGCTGGCTGAGGCTGCAGTGTGTGTGTGTGTGGTGTGTGTGTGTGTGTGTGTGTGTGTGGTAGCTGAGGCTTCACCGAGTCCACGTGCCTGCATGCCGCTGACGGCAGGTGAGAAGAATGTTTTCGTGTGTGTGTGTGGTGTGTGTGTTTCTGTTGCTGGCTGAGGCTGCACAGGGTGTGTGTGTGTGTGTGTGTGTGTTAGCTGAGGCTGCACAGGGTGGGGGTGTGTGTGTGTGTTAGCTGAGGCTGCACAGGGTGGGGGTGTGTGTGTGTGTGTTAGCTGAGGCTGCACAGGGTGGGGGTGGTGGTGTTAGCTGAGGCTGCACAGGGTGGGGGTGGTGGTGTTAGCTGAGGCTGCATAGGGTGGGGGTGGTGGTGTTAGCTGAGGCTGCACAGGGTGGGGGTGGTGGTGTTAGCTGAGGCTGCACAGGGTGGGGGTGGTGGTGTTAGCTGAGGCTGCACAGGGTGGGGGTGGTGGTGTTAGCTGAGGCTGCACAGGGTGGGGGTGGTGGTGTTAGCTGAGGCTGCACAGGGTGGGGGTGGTGGTGTTAGCTGAGGCTGCACAGGGTGGGGGTGGTGGTGTTAGCTGAGGCTGCACAGGGTGGGGGTGGTGGTGTTAGCTGAGGCTGCACAAGGTGGGGGGTGGTGGTGTTAGCTGATGCTGCACAGGTGGGGGTGGTGGTGTTAGCTGAGGCTGCACAGGGTGGGGGTGGTGGTGTTAGCTGAGGCTGCACAGGGTGGGGGTGGTGGTGTTAGCTGAGGCTGCACAGGGTGGGGGTGGTGGTGTTAGCTGAGGCTGCACAGGGTGGGGTGTGTGTGTGTGTGTGAGCTGAGGCTGCACAGGGTGGGGGGTGTGTGTGAGCTGAGGCTGCACAGGGTGGGGGGGTGAGCTGAGGCTGCACAGGGTGGGGGTGTGTGTGTGTGAGCTGAGGCTGCACAGGGTGGGGGGGTGTGTGTGTGAGAGCTGAGGCTGCACAGGGTGGGGGGGTATGTGTGTGTGAGCTGAGGCTGCACAGGGTGGGGGTGTGTGTGTGTGTGTGAGCTGAGGCTGCACAGGGTGGGGGGGGGGGTGTGAGCTGAGGCTGCACAGGGTGGGGGGGGGGGGGTGTGTGTGAGCTGAGGCTGCACAGGGTGTGTGTGTGTGTGTGTGTGTGTGTGTGTGTGTGTGTGTGTTAGCTGAGGCTGGGGCACATTGCTACAAGAGGACAAGGATGCGCACATTTTTACAGAATGGGAAACAAGATGGGGCACATTACTACAAGATGTTGGCCAAAATTACTATGCGGTGGTTATTGTAAAACTGTATTACTTACAAAAAGGGGAAAAAATGTAAAAAAAAAAGTGTGTATGTATGTAGAGATAGATATATATATATGTATAGATATATATATATACACTACACATTTGTTATAATGGACAAATGAAAAATGTTCAAAAACAGTGATTCAAGGGTGTATAGAAAGAAAAAATGGTACCAATGTCACTTTGTCCTGAAAGGAATGCGGCCCCTCAAATTATTTTTTTCCTGTGTGCGGCCCATACACCCAGCCGAGTTTGAGACCCCTGATCTACAGTATCTGTTAGCTACCTATCTATTATCTACCTATTTATTAATCTATCTATTATTTATGTATCTATCTATCTATCTATCTATCTATCCCTCTATTATTTATCTATCTATCCCTGTATCTATTACCTATCTATCTATTATCTATCTATTTATTATCTATCTATTATCTATCCACCTATCTAGCTGTCCCTCTATCTATCTATTATCTATCCATCTATCTATCTATCTATCGATCATCCATCTATCTATCTATCTATCTATCTATCTATTATCTATCTAGCTGTTATCTATTTATTTATCTATTAGCTATCTATTTTTCTATTATCTAGCCATCTATCTATCCTTCTATCTATTATCTATCCATTATTTATCTGTCTGTCTACCTATCTATTATCTACCTATTTATCTATCTATTATCTATATATTATCTATTATCTATCATCTATCTATCTATTATCTATCTATTCTCAATTTATCTATTTATCTTTTATGTATCTATTATCTATCTATCTGTTAGCTACCTACCTATTATCTACCTATTTATCTATCTATTATCTATATATTATCTATTATCTATCATCTATCTATCTATTATCTATCTATTCTCAATTTATCTATTTATCTTTTATGTATCTATTATCTATCTATCTATCTGTTAGCTACCTACCTATTATCTACCTATTTATTATTTATCTATTATCTATATATTATCTATTATCTATCAATCTATTATCTATCTATCCTTCTATTATTTATGTATCTATCTATCCTTCTATTATTGTATTATGTATCTGAATAATCTGCTTCTGGTTTCTCTGCTGCAATACAGAGGTCAAGATTACCAAATCTGTCTATGTCTTTCATTAGAGACAGTAGCTCAGCAGTAGAGCTGCTGCCTATGGACACTGAGTTCATTAGTTTGAGTCATGGCCATACTGGAAACCCAGAGTAGATGAGAATTTAATTTATTCACTGCACTGAGGGGCGGAGCCGGGATAACAGCTGTGAGCCATGGGACTGCGGGAGAGAGCCCTTAAATCGGGACAGTCCCGCAGAATCCGGGACGGTTGGATGGTATGGTAAAACTGTGTAAAAATCCAAATGAAGCAAAGGGAGGATAAGAAGTGAGTCCAGTGGTGTAACTAGTGTTCGATGGACCCTGAAGCAAAATGTGTACTTGGTCCCCCACTTGCATGTTCGTCAGATGTATGGGCCCTTGTCATCGTTCCAGATCCTACAAAGTATATGTGTTCGCACCCCCCATCCTGTGATAAAGTCCTTCAGCCTTCAGCCTTTTTCTAGCATAATGTCTCTTTTTTCCTGGTGTAATGTCCTTAATCCTGGGATCCATCATAGTATAATGTTTCCTATTCCTGGTAGAATATGCTCTATCCTGGGCTCCTTCCTGGTATAATGTCTCCCTTTCCTGGTACAATGTTCCCCATCCTGGTTCTCTTATGGCATAATGTTTTCCTTTCCTAGTATAACATCTCCATCCTGCTATAATGTTCCCATCCTGGTATAATGTCTCCCATCCTGATATAATATCTCATTTATCCTGGGCCTCTTCCAGTAATAATGTCCATGTTCTGCAGCTCTTCTCTTTCAAAAGTAAAAAAAGAAAAAAACAATTCTTCTCACCTTCCTCCACTCTCACGACATGTGACATCCTCTTCTATACTCGGTGCAGAGATAGACAAATGACTTCAGTGTGCAAACAACTGGCAGCGCATGTTGACACTGCCATACGCCACCTATGACTAGCACGCATCAGCTGACAACCTTTAATTGGCTGGCAGTGTGAATTACAGTACAGGGATTCGATGGGTCTCAGTGCCGCAATACATTTCAGCTGGTTGAATGTCCTTGGACGCACATCCAGCTGAAAGAGCCACTTGTATTGGCGAGCCCCCTGCCAGCATGGGCACAGCCGTGGTCAATGACCGCAATTGTTACACCCCTGAGAAGGTCAGAATAAAAAAGTAACTTATAGGGCTTGCGCACACGAGCATATAAATTGGACAACTGCAATCCGATAAATAAAGGTATTGCATTTTAACCAATGCTATTCAATGAGGCAGTGCAATTCAGCGTTTCATTTTTCTTGTGTTCGGCATGAGAAAAATATGACAGCACGTTGCAAATTGACTCCGAAAATGGTCCTGTAAAAGATGAAAAGCGGCAGATTAAACAGATTGCACACAGACAGCACATGGATGACAAGTGTGACACTTTTCTGTATGAGAATGGGACAGACGCTTTATATGCTCCTGTGACTGCAGCCATATGCTGAGACGGCTGTCTCATGGAAAGAGAAACACAGGATTTAACTATTAGAACACACATGCTGATAGTCACTATTGATAATGAAAAAATTATGTGAAGAAGAACACAAGTGTAAATTATCACAAAAAGAGTGGGAGGGGAACCAAGTATGAATGATAACTATTATACTCAATGCATATTATAAAGTTATAAAACAAACAATAGGTAAGTACTGTGAGAGAGAAAGAAAAATAAATTAATGAAAATATGCTGCAAAATAAGATTGTTTTTAGAAATCTTATTACATTAATTTGATTAAATAATCAATTAATAAAAATGTATAACATATAAAGTGAATGAACAAAAGAGAAATTGAAATCAGACCAATATATGGTGTGATCACACTATGCCTTCACACAAGTTCAAAATATCAATCCTTCTAGGTACAATTGTACACAGTTTTTGAAGGAACTTTTGGAGACATGCACTTAAATTCTCTAAGAAATGTATAGAGCTGCTGTGTTTAGACCCCTATCACTTCTTACAGCTGCACCCAGAGCAGTTTTCAGATGCTCACTGGATATCGCAGTGTTAAAGTCCAGAATATACCTAGGGATAAAGTGGCCTAGGTTAGATTATACTCTGGAGTATAAATTAGCCTAGGCCAAAATATATCCCTCAGGCCATATTATACTCCCTCAGTAGCAATGAGTGATATACACAAGAATTACTTAATTTTTGAAAATTTTATTGGGGATTATTGTCTGGTAAGTTAAAGGGAATCTGTTGCCAGGATTTTGAGGACAGCATGCTGTGAGGGTTAAAAAGTAAAAATATCTGAGCTTATCTGTGTGGAGCTATTGTTTACTCATACTAAAGGGTTTATTGCTCTGTGATTAACATTGGTGTGACTCCTTGGCTTGTGCAGGGCAGACCAGCATGCCCCCTGGTGTGATTAATACTTCACAGTCCATGCACAATATCAATAGAGAGCCTGGTGTGAGTGTGGACAGCTCTCAGCTCTCAGCTCTGCTAAACTCAATGCTGACATAAAGTCAGAACAGCTGCACACAGTGATCTAAGATAAACATGATTAGTTTCAGAATCTCTTTGCCTACAATATGAAGCTCTTAGATGAAGTAGCAAAAACCTGGTGACAGATTCCCATTAAGTGAGAACATTGGAAAAAGTTTGGTATGTAAAAATTAGAAAACATTTGGTGTCACAGAGATCAGAAACATACATTTCAAGTTACAATGCATAACATAAACTATGCACTGATGGTACAGTGCCATCTGCCGTCAGTTTAATGTAAGCATTAAACTATTTTGCACCCTCAGGCATAAAGTCTATCCTCCAGAGTATAATGTGGCCTGGGCCAGATTATATCCGGGTTGCGCTTTAGTTGGATATACTCTGGCCTGGATGGCTATGGTTTGGCCTAGGCTATTTTACACCTTGGGGTATAGTTTGACCTAGGACTAGAGATGAGCAGACCGGAACTTTAAAGTTCGGTTTTCATACCGAACACAGACGTTACAAAAAATTTAGAGTTTAATTTCAGAGTTCGGTTACTTTACGTATAATTACCAATTGTGCGAGCATCGCTGTGCTTGGCTACGCTCAGTGCTCAGCCCAGTTCAAACCACTAGCAGTGTTTGAACGGCTCGCACTGGGGTAACAACAGCGGAATCGGATGTAGTGTATACAAAAAAAATAAAATTAAATAACCCTGCCCTTCCCCAGAAGTGCTCTGTTTATACCTGGCTGTATGTGGGCCAAGAGCCAAACTGCCCAATCAATGAATTCCAATCAGGTTTGGGTCAAGTCAAGGTCCAGAACAGAACTTTATTTGAAGTCTGGCTGAACTTGCAGATCTCGAACTTCTACCGGAATGCTCATCTCACAGTTAGTCCCAGGGGTATACTCTGGCCTGGGCCAACTATACCTGGGCTGAATGCGCTGAACCTGGGAACGGATTCATTTGGCCTGCTACACCGAGTATGGGACCCCCCACAATCTCAAAATGATAAGCTATCCAAAGGATATTCAATTGGAATACGGATAGACCCTTTAAGTGGGTTCTCCTCTCTGCAGAAATGCCATACATGTTGACATTAACTGGGGTTTGTCCACAATGCAGGTCTCAGAAGGGGGGCTAGTTGACATTGGGAGTCTGGATTTTACTGGATTGATTTTTAGAATCTTCTCATTTTCCAGTGTTTTTCAGCTATTAATTATGTAGAAAATATCTTTATTTCCTTTGATAGACAGCAGATTTGAGTGGGGGCTTGTTTCTTGCAGGATGAGTAAGTTTCTATTGGTGCCATTTTGGATTTACCACTAGACAGTATAAGGGTATGTGCACACGTTGCTTTTTACCTGCTTTTTACCTGCTTTTTTGCTGCTTTTTCTTCTGCGCTGTTTAATGCCAAAATGGATGTCTTCTTCTATTCAAGCAAAGTCTATGGGAATTTGGGTTTCTTGTTCACACTATGTTGTTCAAAATGCTGCCTTTTTGTGGCAGAACTTTGGTCAAAAACTCAGCTTTTCAAAGAAGCAACATGTCAATTGTTTTTGCCATTTGGGTTTTGCATTGCAAAGCTGAGTTTTTGACCAAAGTTCTGCCACAAAAAGGCAGCATTTTGAACAACATAGTGTGAACAAGAAACCCAAATTCCCATACACTTTGCTTGAATAGAAGAACACATCCATTTTGGCATTAAACAGCGCAGAAGAAAAAGCAGCAAAAAAGCAGGTAAAAAGCAGGTAAAAAGCAACGTGCGCACATACCCTAAGAGTGCTTTTTTTAGCCTCCTAATACCCTCTTTAACACTTAAAGGGTTGTCAATTTTGACATTAATAACCAAACTCCTTTTTTCAAATCTGACCAGTGTCACTTTATGTGTTAATAAGTCTAGAACGTTTCAACATTTCTCAGTGATTCTGAGATATTTTCATGACACATTATACTTTGTTAGTGGTATGCCATGCAGGCATGCAGACCAATTTGATGCAGTCTGAGCACTGACAGGTTAACCCTTGACCCCTTTAACCTCTGTAGCAATGCTGGCAGCACTCATATGTCTACTTTGAAGAGACGACCTCTGAATATGATACTGAACTTGTGCACTCAGCTTCTTTTGTTAACCATGGTGAGGTCTGCGTCTGCTCTAAGTGGAACTTGTCTTGTTAAACCGCTGTATTGTCTTGGCCACCGTGCTGCAGCTCAGTTTCAGTGTGTTGGCAATCTTCTTATAGCCTATGCCAATGATGGGGAACTTTCACAGGCCGAGTGCCCAAACTGAAGCCAAAAACCAAAGTTTTTTTGCGAAGTGCCAACATGGCAATTTCACCAATTCTATTATGTAAATAATTAATTGATTTTAAACTTACCTTTGCAGTCCTCTCTTCTCTTCAGCAGGGGGCATCAAGCTTATGCGTGCTTACCACACATTGATGCTGAGCCACTCCCACTGCCCTTTCCAGACACAGCAGTTGGATTTATCTTTATGGAAAAAAATGCAGAAAATTAGATGGACAGACAGATTTTAGCAAGGAATGCAATCAGATTCCACCCTGAAATCTACATTTCAAAGTCTGAACATCTCTAAATCCCATAAAGACATACGAGTTGCTCCCCTCCCCCTTCATTTAGTACTAACGTCCCTCTTCCTGGGCCACTTCCTGGTAAATATGTACCCCATCCTGATATATAGTTCCTAAATTCCGATATATTTGTCTCTATTATGGCCCCATTCTGATAAATGTCCCCCATCCTGGTAAATATTCCCCATCTTGATAAAGGTTCCCCATCCTGATAAATGTTCCCCATCCTGACATGTCCCCCATCCTGGTAAATGCTCCCCATCCTGGTTAATGCACCCTATCCTGGTAAATTCTCCCCATCCTGGTAAATGCTTCCCACCTGGTATACGTACCACACCCTGGTAAATGTTCTCCATCCTGGTATGTGTACCACATCCTGGTAAATTCTCCCCATCCTGGTAAATGCTCCCCATCCTGGTAAATGCACCCCATCTTGGTAAATGTACCCCATCCTGGTAAATGTTCTACATCCTGGTAAATGTTCTCCATTATGGTAAATGTACCTCATCCTGGTAAATGTATCCCATGCTGGCATGTTCTCCTATGCTGGCATGTACCTCATCCTGGTAAATGTACCCCATCCTTGTATGTGCCCCATCCTTACATGTTCCCCCATCCTGGCATGTGCCCCATCTTTACATGTTCCCCCATCCTTGCATGTTCCCCCATCCTGACATGAGCCCCATCCTTACATGTGCCCCATCCTTACATGTGCCCCATCCTTATATGTCCCCCATCCTGGCATGTGGCCCATCCTGACATGTGCCCCCTTCCTGGTATGTCACTCATCCTGGCATGTTCCCCCAATCCTGGCATGTTTCCCTTATCCTGGCATGTTCACCCATCTTGCATGTTCCTTCATCCTGGCATGTCTTCAATCCTGGTACAGACACTTTAAAAAAAAAAAGCCATACTCATTTTCCATACTCAACATCAGCTCCACCACTACGCGCCGGGGGCCCTCACTTCTCGCATGGCCACAAGACGTCATTACGCCGGTGCCGCTTAATGACGCTCCTGGTGTCTCCTAGGCAACAGGTATGCGGCCCAGGAGAGGAGTGTCGGAGTGAGGAGAAATGTCTCCTCTGCTCCAACACAACTTTGAGCTGCTAGCGAGACCAGCTGGTACACGTGCCATAGGTTCACCATCACTGACCTAGGCCATCTTTATGTAAAGCAACAATTCATTTTTTGAGATACTAAGAGAATTCTTTGCCATGAGGTGCCGTGTTGAATTTCCAGTGACCAGTATCAGAGAGTGTGAGCGAGAACATTAACACACCTGCTTTCCATTCACCTGAGACCTTGAAATGTGAAATGATACTGGGGAGGGGAAATGGCTAATTGGTCTCAATTTGGCCATTTTCACTTAGGGGTGTACTCACTCTTGTTGCCAGTGGTTTAGACATCAATGGTCATGTACTAAGTTATTTAGAGGGCACACCAAATTCACACTGTTATACAAGCTGTACACTGACTACTTTACATTGTATCAAAGTATCATATCTAGTGTTGTCCCATTAACACATATAATAAAATATTTACAAAAATAAGGGGGTATACTCACTTTTCTGATATACTGAACATACATGTCATTATTGCCTTGTTACAGTAAACTTCCTGTAATGGGAGTGAGTTCCACGAATTTTGACTCTTTCTGTGCAGATCATAAACTCAGCTAGATTCTGCAGCAACTAGATAGGGAACACAGGATAGGACAACGCCTGCATTCCTAGAATGTACCTTCACAAACACTACAGTGCATTATGGAAATGGCACTTCCGGAATGAATTTTGAAATGGCTATTGAATTTTTTTAAAAAAAGAACAAAATAGGTACTATAATAAGTAAGATTAGCAGTAAACACTGCTAGGATGCTATGAATGCTCATATATGGACTTTTAGTATTTATGTATAGTATCTGCACACCAAAAGCTACTATTGTTTTTACTTATTTTTTACGTTTTGTATCATGGATGTTTTCAACACCAATTATTTGGGTGTAGTAACATCATATTAATGAACTCTACCTGGATTGGAGGTTAACCCAGGACAGAATTTGCAACATTTTAGCTGGCAATGCATGTGAATGTGGAATTTTATGTCACAGGTACAGTAAATGGACAGGAGAGGAGAGGAGATGCAGGCATAAGAAAATTGTCTGGAGTAATTTTAAATAGAAAAGGGAATCAACAGCTTTCCTAACTATACAGTGAGGAAAATAAGAATTTGATACACTACCGATATTATAAGGTTTCCTACCTACAAAGAATGGAAAGGTATGTAATTTTTAATCGTAGGTACACTTCAACTGTGACAGACAGAATACCTCACATTGTATGATTTTTAAATAATTAAATTAGATTTTATTGCATGAAATAACTGGTACATCCTAAATCATGAAGGGGTGATGATAACCACTGGCTATTGCGGTGAGCCAGCGAAGATCCCCTCACAAGTCTGCTGATTTGTACAGCAGGTGTGTACCTCGCAGGCGCAGGTGGATCTGTAATCCACCCGTGCCTGTTAACCCCTTAAATCACGAGACACAAAAACATTGAAGCAAAGCACATCTCGCGTCAGAATCAACGCCACTCCATAAGGCACATGAATAACCAAGAAAGAACTGGAGCTTACAAGGGCTGTTCGTATAAAACATCAAAAAGCTTTATTATATAAATTTTTTTAAAAGTTGGGTTTCAATCATTACAAAAAATATATATGGTGCTAATAGCGGACAAGGTGAAATACCACATATAAGTGGGGGAGCAAAGGTGACAAACACCCCAAATGGGGAGGTAATCTTAGCAGGGACAAAGGATCATAAATAGTCATAGATGGCTGGCTAACAAATATGGCGCCTCTATCCTGACAAGGTATGTAAAGACGTATAGCCAAATCGGCATAAAACCATTGGACAGGGCAGAGGCACCAGAGACCAGACTAGTCATATGAAGAAGATCCAATAACAATCCCATAACTTACACATAGTCAAGAGGGTGATCACCAGAGCGTCCCACACCAGTGAGAGGAGCCTTCCTACGCGCGTTTCGCACGGATTATATCTGCTGGCTTCATCAGGGAAGGTGTACGGCAATTGCCGTTCAAGGACCTTAAATAAGAGGTCACATGACCTCATTGGGCAGACCAGGACCTGGAAAATGTGTCCCGACCAATCGGATCCCCGCTGGCACGCACGCGCGCCGCGCGCCCGGCATCACACGCCCCACAGCCGTCCAATGGGAGAGGAGGCCCGGAGCACAGTAACTCTGTGCTCCAAGGCCACCCCCACCCAACAAAGGACGGCCAAGGGGCGGGCAAGGCAGGCGAGCGGCGCGCACGGGGCACGGGGATCAGAGGGCGGGACACAGCTCCCAGCCAGAGCCCGTCAGTCAGCCAGTCAGGTTGCCATGACGGCGCGCAAACAACGCGCGGCGATAATCCACACTAAGTCCCCGGCAGTCCAGCGAGGAGGGACGCGGCGGGCCCCCGGGCCCAGGGGTCCACAGCATCCCCCCCACCCAAAGGGACGCCGGGCAGGCAGTGGGGACAAATCACCGCGCGGTGGGAGCGCGCACAGCAACCAGAGGGCGGGACGGGCAGATGGCTGGGAAATTGTAAAAAAGTCAAAGTGGGCAATAAATAAATATCCATGCTATCCCATAGACAGGGCTGCAATGGCATGAATAACAATAACATCCGCAGCAACAATACATAAAACAAAGGAACAGGGGAATTATTATGAGGAAGTCTTCTTAAAGTGACAGTACATCCATATCATAGGGGAATCATATGCGAACAATTTTCCAAAACCGATGTCAGGTCCAAGTCCAACATGCAAACCACAATGGATTATTACTGTAACAAGGTCCTATGAAGGCAAAAGGAATGAATTTAGAACACTGAAAATAAGTAATGGGGACGAAAGAAACCAATTAAAAATGTAATTAAAAAATACCCTAAAATAAAAAAGGAAAGGAATGGTGCAGTACATAAAAAAGATTCCTCACCCCTTAAATCACGTTGTCAAAATGTGACAGCACGATTTAAATGGCTTCAGCAGGCAATGCACACTTACCCACCGCCATTGGAGGCCCCGTGACATGATCATGGGTTGCCATGGTAGCACAGGGTCATGTGATAACTTCTGTTGCTATCATGACTCTGTAATTCAGTGACCGAGGAGGATCAGAAAAAGGACAAAAACTGGGAATCCCAGAGTGTCACCAGAGTGGTTGGAATCTTAGTGGATTGCAGACCTCACACTGACACACAACTAGAAGTAGCCGTGGCACGTGCCTACAATGACCTGGTCGCCTCGACACAGCCGGAGAACTAATTATTCCTACAGAGAGAAATACAAGAAAAGCTAATCTGCCTCGGAGCAGTCCCCCAAAGATATAGATAGCCCCCCACATATAAAGATTACGGTGATATAGGAAAACACAATACACAGGAAGAAAACAGATTCATCAAAGATGAGGCCCAAACTATCTATATAGGAAAGGATAGGAAAGAGCACTGTCTGCAGCCATGCAAAACCCTAGAAAATACCAACACGCCTGATATGGAAAAATACTGAGTCCACACGGACTCTGCCCCTTCTAAATCAGTACTCTGGTGTTACTGAGATCCAAACAAACACTAATATAGAGGAGAGACTGAAATTAGTACCAAGCATGAAAAACAAAATATACTGCAGAAACTGAAGCAAGGTACACAGACATTCCCAGCAGGGAATGATCCAACTCCACCCAGACTCCACACAAGAAAAATCAGAAAACAAGCCTTAGTACCTAAACAGCAAACAACAAGTAAATGGAAGCAACCAGCAAGGTACAAAGACCAGACTTATCTGAAATGAGTCCAGGTAGAAAAAGAAGATTAGACTGGCTTCAGGGTGTCCTAGAACACAGGAGGAAACATTGAGCACTGGCCAGGAATAAGAGAACACTACACAGTTATATAGGCCAGTCAGAACCACCTGACTTCCAATCCTCATCAGCTGTCTGGCCTCTATCAAGCAAGCCGACTCCACTACCAGCATTGCCCACCAGAGGGAGCCCAAAACTAGAACCTGCCAGTCCAAATATGTCCACAACAGACTCACTTCTTGTTACAGCCGGCAGAGCGCTGGCTGTAACAAGAGATGATAATTTCTGATCTGAGCTGTACAGCTCTGATCAGGAGAAATGAATGAGCGATCAGACTGCTGATCCTTATAGTCCCCCCAGGGATACTAGTAATATTTAAAAAAAAGTTAAAAAAAAATAAAAAAGGAAAAAAAAAATAAAAGTTCAAATCACCCCCCATTCGCCCCATTGAAAATTAAAGAGTTAAAACAATAAAAAAAAATATACACACATATGGTATCACCGCGTTCAGAAATTCTCGATCTATTCAAAATATAAAATCAATTAATCTGATCAGGAAACGGTGTAGCAGCAAAAAATGTCCAAACATCAAAATTACATTTTTTTGTTTTCTCAAATTTTGTGCAAAATGCAATAACATGCAATTAAAACATAGTATCTGTGCAAAAATTGTACCATTAAAAACATTAGCTTGGGATGCAAAAAATAAGCCATCACCGAAAAATGAGAACACTTAGGCGGGCTTTGCACGTTGCGACATTGCACGTGCGATGTCGGTGGGGTCAAATCGAAAGTGACGCCCATCCGGCGTCGCAGTCGATATCGCAACGTGCAAATCCTTTTTGATACGATGAACGAGCGCAAAAGCGTTGTTATCGTATCATCGCTGCAGCCTCCGACATTTCCATAATGCCGGTGCAGCGACAGGTGCGATGTTGTTCCTCGCTCCTGCGGCAGCGCACATCGCTGTATATGAAGCCGCAGGAGCGAGGAACATCTCCTTACCTGCCGCCGGCTGCAATGAGAAGGACGGAGGTGGGCGGGATGTTTACATCCTGCTCATCTCCGCCCCTCCACTTCAATTGGCCGCCTGCCGTGTGACGTCACTGTGTCTCCGCACGACCCGCCCCCTAAGGAAGGAGGCGGGTCGCCGGCCAGAGCGACGTCGCACGGCAGGTATGTGTGTGTAAAGCTGCCGTAGCGATAATAATCGCTACGGCAGCTTTCACTATATATCGCACGTGCGACGGGGGCGGGACTATCGCTGCAGCATCGGTAACACATTGTTACTGATGTCGCAGCGTGCAAAGCCCGCCTAAGGGTCGCAGAAAATGGCGCAAAAATTGTGCCACTTTTTTTGGGACAAACTTCTGAATTTTTTTAAAACCCCTTAGGCTAGGTCACATTTCCGTTGTTTTGCATCAGTCACAATCCGCCGCTCTGATAAACAACACAATACGTTTGGTGGATTCTGTTGTTTCCCATTGACTTATATGAGCGGCGGATTGTGACTGATGCTCTTGCGTTGCATCCTCCGCCCGACTGACTGTCGGGCGGCAGGAACGCAGACTGTAACGTTTTTTGAGCAGCGGAATCCTTAGGATTTCTCTGCGCATGCTCTCTCTCGGCGGCCGAACAATCAGCTGATCGCCCGGCAGCCGCCTTCTGTGAGCGATCAGCTGATCACCCGGCGGCCAGCTGCTGTGAGCGATCAGCTGATCACCCGGCGGCCGGCTGCTGTGAGCGATCAGTTGATCACCCGGCGGCCGGCTGCTGTCAGCGATCATCTGTTCGCTCTCAAAAACCGGCGGCTTGGAGATCATCTGTTCGCTCTCAAAAGCCGGCGGTCGGCTATTGTGAACGATCAGCTGATCACTCTCTCTCTCACGTTTTACAATTGAGTCCGACAATGAATTCTTATTGTTGTCATCCATTGTACAATGCATCAGTCACAAGCGTCAAGCAACGCATGTGACTGATGCAAAACAACGGAAATGTGAACCTAGCCTTAGATAAAAGTAAACCTATACATGTTTGGTGTCTAGGAATTCGTACTGACCAGAGGCATCACACCGATAAATCTGTTTTACCATACAGTAAACACGGTGTATAAAATATTCCAAAAACCACACTTTAATCAGATCAGATTTAATCAGATGTAAGTAGAACTTTAATCAAAAGTATAATCACACTTTTTTTCAATTTTTCCACACTTGTAATTTTTTTGACGTTTTCTAGTACACTATATGGTAAAACCTATGGTTTCATTTAAAAGTACAACTCGTCTCACAAAAAACAAACCTTTATATGGCAAGATTAATAGAAAAATAAGACAAATAAAAAAGATACGGTTCTCGAAAAAAGGTTAGGAAAAAACAAAAACAAAAAAAAAAATCGCCTGGGATTTATGGGGTTAATTGCATCTGTTTGAACTCGTTACCAATATAAAAGACACCTGTCACATACTCAATCACACTCCAACCTCTCCAACATAGCCAAGACCAAAGAGCTAAGGACACCAGGGACAAAATTGTAGACTTGCACAAGGCTGGGATGGGCTACAGGGCAGAGAAGGCAACAACTATTGGCACAATTATTAGAAAATGGAAGAAACACAACATTGCTGTCAATCTTTCTCGACCTGGGGTTCCATGCAAGATCTCACCTTGTGGGGTAAGGATGATTCTGAGAAAGGTCAGGAATCAACCCAGAACTACATGGCAGGAGGATCTGGTCAATGACCTAAAGAGAGTTGGAACCATAGTATCAACTTTGCCAATGACCATCTGGATGATCCAGAGGAGGCATATTGTCAAATGAGACCTGAATAGAACTTGTTTGGAGGAAGAAGAAGGATAAATAAAACCTCAAGAACACCGTCCCAACCATGAAACATAGGGGTGGAAACATCATACTTTGGGGGTGCTTTTCTGCAAAGGTGACAGGAAGATTGCACCGTATTGAAGAGAGGATGGATTGGGTCATGTATCGTGAGATTTTGGCAACAACCTCCTTCCATCAATAAGAGCATTGAAGAGAAGTCGTGACTGGGTCTTCCAGCATGACAATGACCTGAAACACACAGCCAGAGCAACTAAGGAGTGGCTCCGTAAGAAGTATTTCAAGGTCCTGGAGTGGCATAGCCAGTTTCCAGACTTGAAACTATTAGATAATATTTGGACGAAGCTGAAACTCAATGTTGCACAATGGCAGCCCCGAAACCTGAAAGATCCGGAGAAGGTCTGTATGGAGGATTCCTACTGCAGTGTGTGCAAACTTGGTCAAGAACTACAGGAAATATTCGACCTCTGTAATTGCAAAGGTTTCTGTACCAAATATTAAGTTCTGTTTTCTATTGTATCAAATACTTATACAATGCAAATTAATTATTTAAAAATCATACAAGGTAATTTTCTGGATTTTTTGGGGTACATTCTATTTGAAATAAGTGTACCTACGATAAAAATTAAGGACCTTTACATTCTTTTAGGTGGGAAAACTTGCAAAATCGGCAGTGTATCAAATACTTATTTTCCACACTGTATGTTAGTAAATACTTGCATTTCTCATAGCATTGCAATTCTGCAGCAACTTTTCTTAGCATTTTATGTTGTACAAATTGGTTCTATTTGTACCATATTGGTACCATTTTGGAGTATATACAACAGTTTGAATGCTTTTCATTTTTTTGTTGGAGGCCATTGATCAAAACATGGGAATTATGGCATTTCTATATATTTTTTATTTTGATAGATTAAACTATTGCGGACCTTGCAATCTATGTAAATATGTTATTCATTAATTCTTAATTATTAAATAGAGAGAGGAGGGTGATTTAAATATATATATATATATATATATATATATATATATATAATAAATAAAAACAGTCGCACACTGCAAAACCACAAAAATACTCTACCTGATGAAAAACGTTTTTGGAGGCATTTAGAATATTAGAATGGCCATTGTAATACTAGCCCAGCACCACTTCACTGCACCCTCCTTTGCTGGGTCCAACTCTAAACTGCATTTTTCTGGGCATCTTAAAAACCTACACAAGATCAGCAGGTGACCACAAAAGGCTAATGAAACTGGCAGGGGCAAGAGTGCAAATCCAGCAAGACAGAGCATCACATCTACATATAATATACAATGAAAAAAGAATGAAAACAGGGGTTCCCTTGCTGGTATCCCATGCTGGTACTAACCTGACTTCAGTATTTTTGTGGTTTTGCAGTGTGCAACTGTTTTTATTTTTCATACATAATTATACGTACCTGTTCACATTGGTAGGTGCTACCAGTCCAGTTTGAAGTCAGGTTAGCACCAGCATGGGATACCGGCAAGGGAACCCCTGTTTTCATTCTTCTTTAAATTTTTCACTATTTGTTTCATTGCAGTTATTTGGTAAATTCAAAAAAGTTCTTTTTTTTCCTCATTAATGTACACTCTGCACCCCATCTTGAGAGAAAAAAAACAATAGTGTGGAAATTTTTGCCATTTTTTAAACAAGAAAAACTGAAATATCACATGCTCATAAGTATTCAGACCCTTTGCTCAGACACTCATATTTAAGTCACATGCTGTCCATTTCCTTGTGATCCTCCTTGAGATGGTTCTACTCCTTCATTGGATTCCAGCTGTGCTTAATTAAACTGATAGGACTTGATTTGGAAAGGCACACACATGTCTATATAAGACCTTACAGCTCACAGTGCATGTCAGACCAAATGAGAATCATGAGGTTAAAGGAACTGCCCAAGGAGCTCAGAGACAGACTTGGGGCACGGCACAGATCTAGCCAATGTTACAAAGGAATTTCTGCAGTACTCAAGGTTCCTAAGAGCACAGTTGCTTCCATAATCCTAAAATGGAAGAAGTTTGGGACCACCAGAACGCTTCCTAGACCTGGCCATCCAGCCAAACTAAGCAATCTTGGGAGAAGAGCCTTGATGAGAGAGGTAAAGAAGAACCCCAAGAACACTGTGCCTGAGCTCAGGAGGGAGATGGGAGAAAGTTGCACAAAGTCAACTATCACTGCAGCCCTCCACCAGTCAGGCCTTTATGGCAGAGTGACCCGACGGAAGCCTCTCCTCAGTGCAAGACATATGAAATCCCGCATAGAGTTTGCAAAAAAACATATGAAGGACTCCCAGACTATGAAAAATAAGATTCTCTGGTCTGATGAGACAAAGATAGAACTTTTTGGTGATAATTCTAAGCGCTATGTGTAGAGAAAACTAGGCACTGCTCATCACCTGCCCAATACAATCCCAACAGTGAAACATGGTGGTGGCAGCATCATGCTATGGGGGTGTTTTTCAGCTGCAGGGACAGGATGACTGGTTGCTATTGAAGGAAAGATGAATGCAGCCAAGTACAGACATATCCTGGAAGAAAACCTCTTTCAGAGTGCTCTTGACCTCAGACTTGGCCGAAGGTTCACCTTCCAACGAGATAATGACCCTAAGGGTACCGTCACACTTTAGCGATGCAGCAGCGATCCAACCAACGATCTGACCTGGTCAGGATCGCTGCTGCATCACTACATGGTCGCTGGTGAGCTGTCAAACAGGCAGATCTCACCAGCGACCAGTGACCAGCCCCCAGCCAGCAGCGATGTGGAAGCGACGCTGCGCTTGCACAGAGCCGGCGTCTGGAAGCTGCGGACCCTGGTAACTAAGGTAAACATCGGGTATGGTTACCCGATGTTTACCTTAGTTACCAGTGCACACCGCTTAGCGCTGGCTCCCTGCACTCGTAGCCACAGCACACATCGGGTTAATAAGCAAACATTTGCTTATTTACCCGATGTGTCCTGCCAGCTCGTGTGCAGGGAGCAGGGAGCCGGCACTGGCAGCGTGAGAGCTGCAGATGCTGGTAACGAAGGTAAATATCGGGTAACCACCTTGGTTACCCGATGTTTACCTTGGTTACAGCTTACCGCAGGTTGTCAGACGCCGGCTCCTGCTCCCTGCACATTCAGGATTGTTGCTCTCTCGCTGTCACACACAGCGATGTGTGCTTATCAGCGGGAGAGCAACAATAAAAAAACGAACCAGGGCTGTGTGTAACGAGCAGCAATCTCACAGCAGGGGCCAGATCGCTGCTCAGTGTCACACACAGCGAGATCGCTATTGAGGTCACTGCTGTATAATACAACTGAAACTTGCTATGTATAGAACAGGCTTAGTTCCTGAGCCAGCTCCATATACTCACAACTGGAATGTGCCATACTGGTATAATGGATGAGAGGAAAGAGTTAAAGAAAAGTTTTATTGAAGGGAACCAGTCACCAGACTTGTCCCCCATAAACTGCAGCCACCACCAGTAGGCCCCTATATACAGCATTCTAGAATGCTGTACGAGTATATAAGTGCCCACGCCGATCTGTATAACATAAAAAACATCTTTTATCATTCTTACCTGCTGGGCAGTTCGGTCCAATGGACGTCTCCTATCTTCTTGCGATCACCGTCCTCCTTCTTGCTTCGTGTGGATGATCGTCCAAGGGTTGCCTAAACAGTGGCATTTACAGGATGCCCTCACACAGGGGCCCCAGTCCCACTAGCTTAGGACCTAGGAGGGTGGAGGTGCAGCCAGCAGTGGGAGACAGGAGCCAACACAACAGTTAGGGGTACTTTGCACGTTGCGACATCGCTAGCATGGGCTAGCGATGCCGAGTACGATAGTACCCGCCCCCGTCGCACATGCGATATCTTGTGATAGCTGCCGTAGCGAACATTATCGCTACGGCAGCTTCACACGCACTTACCTGATCTGCGACGTCACTCTGGCCGGCGACCCGCCTCCCTCCTAAGGGGGCGGGTCGTGCAGCATCACAGTGATGTCACACGGCAGGCGGCCAATAGAAGCGGAGGGGCGGAGATGAGCGGAACATAAACATCCCGCCCACCTCCTTCCTTCCGCATTGCTGGTGGAGGCAGGTAAGGAGATGTTCCTTGCTCCTGCGGCTTCACACACAGCGATGTGTGCTGCCGCAGGAACGAGGAACAACATCGTATCTCCTATTGGCGCGACATTATGAAAATGACCGACGCTACACAGATAACCGATTTTCGCCGCTTTAGCGATCGTTTATCGGCGCATCTAGGCTTTACACGTTGTGACGTCATTACCGGCGCCGGATGTGCATCACTTTCGATTTGACCCCGACGATATCACAGTAGCGATGTCGCAACGTGCAAAGTACCCCTTAGAGAGTTCTTCAGCAGGAGAGGAAAGGAAAAGATGTGTCTCATGGGTGCTCCGGTGGGAGAAAGGAGAGTTCACACAGTTGCCGTGGGGAGAGTGCATCTGCTCCCCTCAGAATCGGCGCCACTCAGGGCGGCAGGCCTCTAGGGAAGATCATACTCCACTCTGGTGTTCCAGAATTTGCCTGGACGGGGAAAGTTTCAAGCTTTCCTGGCCACACAGTGCCCTAAAGCACAGTGCCAGAGAGAATCTGGGGCCTTGGATAACGACAGACCCCATAGCAGAACTGCGGCACCTGCATATAGGGACAAGAGTACTACTAATGAAAATCCGGGTCCCCAAGTAGCTTCAAGCCAGGGGATCCACTGCACAGGCACTACAAGGAGGGAACCCACCGAACACCACACTGGACTGATCTCTAAAAGGATTCGGGTTCGACGGAGCCCATCACAGCAAGTGACCGGCATTACCTGTGTGAGCGGCACAACATAAAGAGTGAGTAAACAACCTGGAACCACAGCCATAGACGCTGTCTCTTGATTACTGTTACCGCTGCTCCACGCCTCTCATCATCCTCCCCTCGGCCCGCTCCACCTGTGGGGAGCGATACCATCCATAGTTGCTACCACCATCTGTCCCGGAGGACAGTGACAGCAGCGGCGGATGATTCCCTGGCCGCATACCACAGGTGGCCTTCCCCAGCCATCTTCTGTACACCTCGGGGGCAACGAAGCCGGGCTAGGCTGCCCATGACGACGACCGTCGACGGCCCGGCAAAGAGTAGGTTAACCGACTGCCCCATGGGGCGCCACACATGCGCACTGTGTAGGGGCTTACTGGTGGTGGCCGGAGATTATAGGGTACAAATCTGGTCACAGGATCCTTTTAAAGAACTTGCACTAGAAGCAACAAATTGCAGTAGGCTATATCAAGAATGAATTGCAGTAGGATATATCAGGAATTATTCAGCTTGTGGCGACCAAAAAAGATAAATTGTACATAGTGTTGAAATAGCATGTATTGTTGAGACAATATCAGCATATATTGACCTTATTCAACTGTTTAAAACTGTTTAAAGACTTATAAATTATATTTTTCTCATAGGTAGCTAGGCATTGCATAAGCCAAACTCAGGAGCTGAGCCTGCTTCATACCAATCATCTGTCTGTAAATACAGCATTCGGACAGTGGTATTTGAATGTCTTCACTGCCAGTGCATTGACTCCCATCAGCCACCCCATTACGTGGTATCAGGAATGCAATAGTTACCATGGCAGCCCAGGACCTGCTTTAGGCTATGTGCGCACGTACATGCTGAAATTTCTGCAGCGATTTGGCAGTGCATGTGCGCTTCAAATCACTGCAGAAACGCTGCGTAATGGATGCAGTGTGTCTGTAAAATAGATGCCGATTTCATGCGCTTGGGATGCTGCCTCTTCCATAGACAGAGCAGGAGCTGCATCCAGAACGCACGAAAAAAGTGACATGCTGCATTTTTAAAAGCAGTGGTTTTGTAAAATTTTTGACACTCAAATCACTGCGTCCAAAAAAGCATCGTGCGCACAGATTATGCATAATCTTTGGCAGCAGGTACGATGTTGTTCCTCGTTCCTGCGGTGTCACACATAGCGATGTGTGCTGCCGCAGGAACGACGAACACCCTGCGTCCTGCAACAGCAACGATATTTGAGATTAGAACGACGTGTCAACGATCAACGATATGGTGAGTAATTTTGATCGTTAGCGGTCATTCGTGTGGATTCCGTGACCCCAACGACATTTCGTTAGTGATGTCGTTGCGTGTAAAGCCCCCTTTAGGCTCCTGTGACAAGTCAAGTCTGCCTAAAGTGGGGGGCTGGAGAATTAATTTTCCCAAGGGGTCACATGAAAGACTAACTGCTTCGGAGGGCCAACTCAACCAGCCGAACTTAATTTTGCTCATTAATATTGTTTTATATAATTTTATTATTTACTATTGAGCAGAATTACAGTGCCTTGAAATCATATCCCGCAATTTTTTCCCACATTTTTTCATGTTAGACTCATAAACTTGAATATTTTTTACTGGGATTTTATATGATACTAGAAGGTGGCCCGATTCTACGCATCGGGTATTCTAGAATTTACATATTGTGTAGTTCATGTATGATTTTTGTTATATATATATAGATGTTGTTGTCTGTAGTTACCAAGTGTTTGTGTAGGGCGCTGTACATGTTCTGGATGTTGTCTGGGTGTGGCGGGGGGTGAGAGCGGTGTTGTATGTGTGTTGCGTGTGTTGCATTGTTTGTGGAGTGCTGTGTGTCTGTAGCGTTGTGTGTGTGTGTGTTGCGCGGTTTGTGTGGGTGTGGTCTGTTTTGGGGGGAGGTATGTTTTGTGCAATGTGTGTGTTGTGCGGTATGTGCGTATATTTGTGTGTGCCGCGGTGTTTGTGTGTTGGGTGTTGTGTGAGTGTAGCGTTGTCTGTGTGTGTGGGTGTCTGTGTAGGGCGGTGTTTGTGGTTCCCAGTGTGGTGTGTTGTGTGTGTCGTGTGTTGTGTGTGTGTGTGTTGGGGGGAGGTGTGCACCTCCCATCGTGCTCCATCCCCAATGCTGCGCACCCCCCATCGTGCTCCATCCGCTATGCTGCGCACTCCCAAACGTGCTCCATCCGCCATGCTGCACACTCCCAAACGTGCTCCATCCGCCATGCTGCGCACTCCCAAACGTGGTCCATCCGCCATGCTGCGCACTCCCAAACGTGCTCCATCCGCCATGCTGCGCACTCCCAAACGTGCTCCATCCGCCATGCTGCGCACTCCCAAACATGCTCCATCCCCCATGCTGCGCACTCCCCATCGTGTTCCATCCCCCATGCTGCGCACCCCCCATCGTGCTCCATCACCCATGCTGCACCAGCATCAGCCTCTCTGCCCCCAGCATCAGCCTCTCTTCTCCCAGCATCACCCTCTCTCCTCCCAGCATCAGCCTCTCTGTCCCCAGCATCAGCCTCTCTGTCCCCAGCATCAGCCTCTCTTCTCCCAGCATCACCCTCTCTGCCCCCAGCATCAGCCTCTCTTCTCCCAGCATCACCCTCTCTCCTCCAAGCATCAGCCTCTCTCCTCCCAGCATCAGCCTCTCTTCTCCCAGCATCACCCTCTCTCCTCCCAGCATCAGCCTCTCTTCTCCCAGCATCAGCCTCTCTGCCCCCAGCATCAGCCTCTCTTCTCCCAGCATCACCCTCTCTCCTCCCAGCATCAGCCTCTCTCCTCCCAGCATCAGCCTCTTTGTCCCCAGCATCAGCCTCTCTGTCCCCAGCATCAGCCTCTCTCCTCCCAGCCTCAGCCTCCCCCAGCATCAGCCTCTCTTCTCTCAGCCTCCCCCCTCCCAGCATCCCTCCTCCCAGCCTCCCACAGCATCAGCCTCCCCCTCCCAGCCTCCCCCAGCATCAGCCTCTCGCCTCCCAGCCTCCCCCAGCATCAGCCTCTCTCCTCCCAGCCTCCCCAAGCATCAGCCTCTCTCCTCCCAGCCTCCTCCAGCATCAGCCTCTCTCCTCCCAGCCTCCCCCAGCATCAGCCTCCCCCTCCCAGCCTTCCCCAGGATCAGCCTCTCTACTCCCAGCCTCCCTCCTCCCAGCCTCCCCCAGTATCAGCCTCCCCCTCCCAGCCTCCCCCAGCATCAGCCTCTCTCCTCTCAGCCTCCCCCAGCATCAGCCTACACCCTCCCAGCCTCCCCCAGCATCAGCCTACCCCAGCATCAGCCTACCCCAGCATCAGCCTCTCTCCTCCCAGCCTCCTCCAGCATCAGCCTCCCCCTCCCAGCCTTCCCCAGGATCAGCCTCTCTTCTCCCAGCCTCCCCTAGCACGCCGTGCTCCTCTGCCGACACTCACAGATCCGATTGCATACACTCACACACACACACTCACACATCTGAACACACTCACACACATCCGATCGCATACTGTTAGGGCCAGGTGGACGGGCAGACCCAGGAGGTGGATCCACTGGGCCGAACACCTTAATGAAGGCAAGGGGTCCGGTAGCCAGAGCACTACGGGTAGCAGGACAGTCCGTGCAAAAGAGTGGAATGGAGAAGTCCCTGGGACCACGGAGTCACTGATGGTAGTCCGGGTGACGGAGCTCAGGTTCGGAGGCCGAGATGTTGTCAGGCAGAGTCCGGGACCGATGGAGCGAGAGGACGGGTCACCACAGGGATCAGAGATGGTACGGACTGACGGGATGGCAGATAGGCAGTGTTCGGGGTTCGGGAATCGGCAGGACTGGATGGCGAGGCAGGAGCGGCTCTAGAAGAGAGATAGGTAAGTATATCACAGAGACACAAGGAGACCTGACTCCTAGCTTAGGAAACACGAAGAACAGGCCCCGCCCACTTGGACATTAAACCCCTTTATACCCTGTACCTGTGTGTTCAATATCCTGTCCGTGGACGCTGGCCCTTTAAGAAAGGGTCAATGACCGCGCGCGCGCCCTAATGCGCATGTGCGAGGCCCGGGTGCCAGAAGCCAGGGCAGGGAGCGGCGAACAGGAGGCAGGGGAGCCGGGCTGGAGCAAAGCTGCCGGCGGACGCTGGGAGCGGGGACCGGGACGCCTGGGGATCATAGGTGAGGGGGCCTGAAGGCTGTGGAGCGGGGGACGCCGGACAGAGGAACCGGGGAGCGAGCCAGGGAAGCCGGGGAGCGTGGCAGGGGAGCCGGGGAGCGTGACACATACACTCACACACATCCGATCGCATACACTCACACACACACTGACGATATCGCACATACGCGCTCACACTCACAACATCCGGAGATACCACATACTTCTGGCCATGTGATCCTCCGGCAGGTCCTGGAAGGTCACTCCACAGTATCGCCGCCGAGAAGCAAGCGATATCCCAGGATGTTGTGAGTGTGTGGATGCGATGTGATGTGTGTGTGAGGTGTGTGTGAGAGTGAGTGTGATCTGATGTGTGTGTGTGTGTGTGTTGTTATGTGTGTGCGTGTGTATGTTCCGCCGCTGCAGGACCTTGATGCGCTGGTAACTATGCTACCATGGTTACCAGCGTATCCCGTCCCGTCTACTCGCACGGGAGCCCACACCAGCATACGGCGGCAACCCCAGCAATGCGAGGGTATGTGTCGGCTGGGTTGGCGGCGTACGCTGATGTGGGCTCCCAGAGGTACAGTACTCACCTGGGAGTCGTGGCTCCGTGTCGGTTCGGGGAATGCGTGTGGGGGGCGGGGCCAGAGCGAGCGTGCATTGCATGAGGGGGGCGAGCGTGGCCGAGTTGCCAATGCGTGCAGGGTGCCGGGGTGAGAGGCCAATCCGTGTGGGGGGCGGAGCCTGGGCGAGTGGCCGGCCAATCCGTGTGCGGGCGGAGCCTGGGCGAGCGGCCAATCCGTGCGGGGGGGGCGGGGCCATGGCGAGCCCAGCGGCCAATCAGCTTTGTGTCACCGTAAGGACACAATTTTGGAGCAAGACAGACAGACAGACAGACAGAATAAGGCAATTATATATATAGATACCAACACAAAGGAAATGATACATGGTGTTCTAAATATTTTAAAAATATAAATCTGAAAACTATAAGGTGCACTTATAACCAGCCAAGTCAATACTTTATAAGACCACCTTTCGCTGCAGGGGTGTCAAACTGAAGCCAAATCCGAGCCACCACATAGTTTTATGTAGCCCGCGAGGTTAAGACACAGAAGTAATTAAGTTTTGCAATGGCACTGTCCTAGCCTCTGACGGCGTTTGTGCGATTGATCTCATGTCGCCGGTGGCACTGAGAAATCTGAATATGGGCAGCTGCCGGTGCCATTTTCCTGAAGACTACCAAGAGATCAATCTGCTCAAGCGCTGCCCACTTTTATGAGTGATTTTGATCTGTGACAAATCCCAAAAATCGTTCCAGCTCACAAGGGATAAAAAACTTCAACTTTATTTAATTTATTCAAATTCCATGATAATGCCATGCCACAACTAAGAATGCCTGTTGCATTTGAAATTCTTTGCTTTTTTAGGCCTCTTTTACACATCCGTGAAAATAACGCACGTTTTTCACGGACGTGTCAAAGGTGCGTATTGCCCTCGGTGTGCCATGTGTATGGCACACGTGTGTTCTCCGTGTGTTATCCGTGATAACACACGGAGAACGGGAACTTTCTACTCACCTGTCCCTGGCGTCGCTGTCCGTGGTGCTGATCTTCGGTCTCCGGTCCTGCTTCCGGCCACAGTGAAGTGAATATTCAATGAGCATAATGAGCAGCGGTCGGCAGCAAGTGACAACAGCGGCAGAGACAGCAGGGCAGGAGACGGTGAGTAAAGGTTTGTTTTTTTTTCTCACAGACACATGTCTTTTCTCTGGTGCGTGTCACACAGAACACATCAGTGTGGTCCGTTTGCATTACGTGTGACACGTTTGCGTTCCGTGTGACACCCGTGATGTCGGAGAGAAAACTGACATGTTGCCGTGAGAAACACACGGACACACGTAAGTACGGAACGGACACACGTTCCGTGCGAAAATACTTACGTGTGTCCAAAGCCATTGGAATACATAGGTCTACGTGTGTACGTGTCTCCGGTACGTGAGAAAACTGACAAACATGTACCGGAGGCACGTACGTGTGAAAGAGGCCTTAAAATGTAACCTCCTGTTTAGCTCATGGAATTTTAATCAATTAAATATTATAAGGGATCCGTGTTTTTCAGCAATATCAATAATGGCTGTCTGAATAAAGCCTAAAGGCCACTTTACACGCAACGACATCGCTAACGAGATATCGCTGGGGTCACGGAATTTGTGACGCACATCCGGCCTCGTTAGCGACGTCGTTACGTGTGACACTTATGAGTAGAGATGAGCCACCCCCCTAGAGTTCGAGTTCGGTTTGTCGAACAGTGCCCCGTTTGACGAACCATTCGACGAACTTCTCGAACCCCATTGAAAACAATGGGAGGCAATCACAAACACCTAAAAACACCTGGAAAACACCCTCAAAGGTGTCCAAAAGGTGACAAACAACTCACAAGACAACACAAACACATGGGAAAGTGACAAGGACATATACTCATGTGAAAACAAAACAGCTGGACGAGAAAAAAGTGGAGGAGACACAGATATATGAGTATTTGCAAGGGAACATCAATGCCATTACTGTGCAACTTGAGCCTTGCTCATTTTAGGCTTCTAATCTGGATCAATTGCCTGAGTTCGCCACGTACGCCTTGGGGATCTTGTCGTGTCCCGCAGCCAGCGTTCTCTCGGAACGTGTCTTCAGTGCTGCTGGGGGTGTGCTGACAGATAAGCGCACGCGTCTATCCACTGACAATGTGGACATACTAACGTTCACCAAGATGAGGAAGTCATGGATCACAGAGGACTTTTCTTCCCCTGGGTCATCCAGGGGAGGCGAAAGGCACGTGTATTTTTGAGAGTGCTTCATGCAAACCATCTTTTTCCTTTTGAAAATGGGGGTCAACTGATGCCAGTCAAGTGGGGTGTGTATGGCCCAATTAGTGGAAACGAGTGAAACTGTGGTTGGAGTCCCCTCGCTGTGTTTAAAAGAACCAAGATGAACAAGTTATGCCTCACAGAGGACTTTTCTTCCCCTGGATCATCCAGGGGAGGCGAAAGGCACGTGTATTTTTGAGAGTGCTTCATGCAAAGCATCTTTTTCATTTTCATGAAAATGGGGGTCAACTGATGCCAGTCAAGTGGGGTGTGTGTGGCCCAATTAGTGGAAACGAGGGAGACTGTGGTTGGAGTCCCCTTGCTGTGTTTTACATGATTTTTGAAGGGCATGACATGCCTAAGAGGTTGAGTTTCAGCATCTGCAACTTGTTGGCTACAGAAAGGCTGCCTTTACATCCTTTTGAGACCGAGGATTTTCGAGACCTTATGCCCATCGCAGTGCCCCAAAAGCCGATGCCCAGTCGCCACTCCTTCTCCAAGAAAGGCGTGCCCGCGCTACCACAGCAGGTCGCACACAACATCACCGATTCCTTGAGAAACTCTGTGTGTGACAGGGTGCATTTCATCACAGATACTTGGACCAGTAAGCATGGACAGGGGAGTTACATGTCGCTGACTGGGCACTGGGTAACTATGGTGAGAGATGGAGAAGGGTCTGCTGTACAAGTCTTGCCGTCCCCACGAGTTGTGTGTCAATCCTTCCTCTGTATGTAGAAGTTCCTCCACTGCTTCTGCCTCTTCAACCTCGTGTGGGTCCTCCACCTCGGCCCAAACCCTGTGTGGTCAGGCCACCCGCGTTGTAACTGCGCACAAGGAATCCCACACACCTCCTTACTATGCTGGCAGCAGAGCTCAAAAGCATGAGGCGGTCGACTCTTTTTTTTTAAATGTCTGTGAATTGTGAGTCACACCGCTGAGGAGTTGTGGATGGTAAGCTCTGGAGAGTGAGACTGAGTTTCATCAATGGTTGTCTCCACTCAACCAGCAGCCAGGGAAGGCCGGGTGCGACAATGATGCAATCCCGGGTGCGGCCCTTCGCCGTGACAATGTGACACACTTGCCTTGTGTGGCTCACGTGTTGAACCTTGTGGTCCAGCAATTTTTTAAAACCCTATACTGGCCTACATGGCCTTCTGCAGAGAGCACGGTGTAACGCCTTCCTTGATCCACACACTCAGACGGGCTGTAAAGGATAGGCTAGAGAGAAGCCACTCACCAAGCAGGACCCCCAGAACCCTGAAACCCTTTAACCCCTATACAGGGATTTGGAATTACACAGGGCCCAAGGTGATCAATACCTGTGGAAGGCTGCAGTTCCAGAGAATAGTAGTCAGGCAGGGTCAAAACATTAATTGAGGAAGAGGAACAGAATGGGACGGCCAGGACTTAATCAGAAAACAAGCAGAGGTGAAATGTGGAGCGGGCAACGAGGTACATAAACAGCAGGCAGGAAAAGTAGTCAGGAAACAAGCACACAAAATCACAAAACAGAACTGGGGGTAACAGTAACCAGAGGTTCCTAGCTATGTCTGGCAGTGGTCTGCAGACAGGATGGGCCTAAAAAAGGGTGTGGTGTCTTCCCATTGGTTGTAGCTGAATGATGGTAATTCATCTGTGAGACACCCACCACCTACATTCAGCCAGTGTTTCTGCATCTGTCAAGGTAACGCAGCCCAGTGGGTGAGCATAACCTGCGTCCACCTGCGCCGCTGGCATCGATTCCTCTCCCATCATCAGCACTATACACGAAAGGAACACGTTGTCACCTGGTGACCGGAGTACAAATTGATGTAGCGGACTCCGATGGTGACTTAACAGTCGTGTGCGGCAATGATGCAAACCTGGCTGCGGGCCTTCGTCAGGGCAATGTGACACACGTGCGTTGTATGGCTCACATGTTGAATCTGATTCTCCAGCAAATTTTAAACCACCATCCCGGCCTACATGGCCTTGTGCAGCGGGCACGCTCGCTATGTGCTCACTTCCATCCTTCGCACCCAGCAGCTCAACTCGCTCCAGAAGTCTTTTGGTCTGGCGGTTCAACGCCTGAAATGCGATGTGCCGACACGCAGGAATTTGAATCTGCACATGTTGCAGCGTCTGTGGCAGCACCGCCGAGCCCTGCTGAAATACGTTATGACGTATACCCTGGGCTAACTTGATCCAGAGGTGGTGTAGATCACGCTGCTGGAGTGGTGTCAGATCAAGGACCTATGTACACTTCTACACAGTTTACAAATGTCGATGAAGATGTTTAGCACTGGGGATAGCATTCTGAGCGTGACAATTCTGGTTATCTACATGATGGCGCACACTGTAAGCATTATTCGGAGTCAGGTGTTGGGACAAGAGGAAGGGGAGGAAGTACAGGAGGAGTCATATGCGGAAGGGATAACAAGATCTCCAAGCTCCAGACAGTCAGCGGCACCTAGGCGGCAGTCATGGGACGGTGGGGATTAACAAGGGCACATAGTATCAGCAAAACTGTTGAGGAAGGTGCAGGAGCCCATGAAGAAAAGGAGGATGAACTGGCGATGGGCATTAAAGACTCAGCCGATGAGTGAGAGTTTGCTCACATTTCGGTTCTGCGAGGTTGGGGGGAGGGGGTAGAGGAAGGAGGCACGATTCTCACCTCTCTGCCAACAACACACCAAGGACTTGGTCCTCCTGGATGCACAAGACACATGAGTGCCTTCTTGCTGCACTACCTACAACATGACCCTCGGATTGTATGAATTAGAAGTAATTCTGACTATTGGGTTGCCAAACTGTTAGATCCCTGGTACAAGACAAAATTTGGCGAAATAATCCCTGCCATAGAAAGGGATGCACGTATACAGGAGTATCTGCAGAATGTGGTACGCAATCTTAGATCTGCTTTTCCACTAAACACCAGTGCTGCAAAGAGTGAATCTCAACGCTTTGTCATGGATAGGAGGAAATGGTCTTTTACCTGTCCACATCTGAGGGACCGAGGGCTGGCTGCTGTGCTGAGATGGCATTGAGTACGGTGTCCCTGCAGAGTTGCACTTTTGGTCATATACAAAATGAGTTGAAAAAGGACAGATGCTGGTGGAAAGCGGAACAGGTGTGTTGGAAAGGGGAAAAAAGTTTGTGTCCGTGGGTTTGGTGGTTAAGCAACAGTAACATTTGCTGAAGAAACAACATCTGTTATGGTGGGACTGGCAGATTTGGATAAGGTGGTATATACTATGTTACTGCTATATAAAAAAATTAAGAAGAAAATAAAGAGATATATCCATATCGCCAGTCGGTGTCCACCGTGCTCCCAGATGGAAAAGGAGAGGTTGGCAACTGGAAGGTTAGGTGGAGGATACAGAGCTGGGTGACTCTGAAACTAATAGTAGCCTGAACTGAGTTAGACAACACTCAGATCTGGAGACTGGGAGCCCTGTTAGCGTCACAGGGTCCACATGCCCACCCAGCCCAGAAACTCCCTGTTAACAACACAGGGGCCATTGGGTACGCTGTCCGTGTGCGTAGGGGCCACACCTGTGAACAGCAGGCGCATCAGCAGCAGCAGGCCTGTTAATGCCACTGGGCTGCACTAGCAGGACTGGTAGGACAGGAGCTGATCTTAACCGTTCTGCGTTACCAACTGTGGTGGCGGCCTGCATTGACGCCCTATCCCTGCCTACCTATGGCCTAAAGCCGCAATGGGTTCAATACATGGAGGTGTGCTCTTTCGGAGCATAATAGAAGACTGCGCACCTCCTTGTTGGCTCCAGCCCCTTTTATAACCTGGGTCCGCCCCAAACCAGGGTGGACCACAATTCACCTCCTGCAGACAAAAGCAGAGTGACACGTCATGATTGGCATAACTAGCGTCCTATTCGGAACCGCCACTTCAATGATGACCTCAAGGCAGCCACGACCCAAACACCTCACCAGTCATCGTCTGACCAACAATAATGAGGTGACAAGTCATAGGGGCGGGCCTCTGCAAGCTAGTTGGGAGTGGCCTGGCCACATCGTCAGGACACCTGATGCCCTGTGGTCTATATGGGCCCCCCACATCAGGGGCAGGGCCAAAGAGTTCATTACCGGACCTAGCCTCTGATGCAGTAAGTGCAAGAGCATGCTCAGTAGCATGAAATACAGTCTCCAAAAAAAGACTATCAGATTCAGCATGCTGTCTAGGCACAACACAGAACTTAGACCCGGCACGGAGTGCAAGTATCTGTGCAAAGAGGCTTTTCGCACTAAGTGTGGGAGCATGCGCTGTAGCCCGAAATGAAGACTTAAGGCAGCTTTACACACTGCGAAATCGCTCAAGCGATCTCGTTGGGGGAATTTGTGACGCACATCCGGGCGCTTTAGCGATGCCGTTGCGTGTGACACCTTTGAGCGATTTTGCATTGTTGCAAAAACGTGCAAAATCGCTCATCGGTGACATGGGGGTCCATTCTCTAGTATCGTTGCTGCAGCAGTAACAAAGTTGTTCCTCGTTCCTGCGGCAGCACACATCGGTACATGTGACACCGCAGGAACGAGGAACCTCTCCTTACCTGCCTTCCGCCCGCAATGCGGAAGGAAGGAGGTGGGCGGGATGTTTGTCCCGCTCATCTCCGCCCCTCCACTTCTATTAGGCGGCGGTTCAGTGACACAGCTGTCACGTCGCTGTGACGCTGAACGAACCGCCCCCTTAGAAAGGAGGCGGTTCGCCGGTCACAGCGACGTTGCAGGGCAGGTAAGTAGTGTGACGGGTCTGGGCGATGTTGTGCGCCATGGGCAGTGATTTGCCCATGTCGCACAACCAATGGGGACGGGTACCCATGTGTTGTGAATGCTAGTTATGTCTTGGCTGCTGGGAGGCTCCCTCTGGTGGCCAGGAAGGGTTTGGACAGAGACCAGGTGTGTTGTGCAGTGGGTGTTTCCTTTCCTAACTCTCTGCTTATTTAAGTCCTGGTCTGATTGCAGGCTGTTGCCGGATGTCAGTTGTTCTTTGTATCTCCAGCCTGCTTAATCCTGCAGAGAGTTATTCATCTTTCCTACCTTTAGGATAGTTAGTTCTCCGGCTGGGTTCGCGGTGCACGGGATGTTAGTTCACCCCTCGGCTACTTCTAGTTGTGTTGGTTAGTAAGGGGATGGCGGCCAGATTAGTTGCCAATGCTCTTGTCACCTTTTTGCCAATGATTTGTGGTGATCTTCCATGGTTCCGGATCATAACAGTACATCCGGCCAAACAAATTTAAAGGGTACTCTTAAGAAGGAGAAAAGAAAAAAAAAAACTGCTGTGAGAATTATTTTTTTGTGGTGTTTTTCCTCTTCTTCTTTGGGTTCTGTGGAAGATTTCTTTTGTCTAGCATGGATGAATTGGGTGAGCGTGTTGCTCATCTTGATGCTCAGGTTCATCGTATAGAGTCTTATCTTGCACTGACTCCCCTTGCAGAGCCTAAAATTCCCATTCCTGAATTTTTTTCAGGAGATAGGTCGAGATTTTTGAGCTTCAAAAATAATTGTAAATTATTTTTTGACCTGCGCCCTAAGTCTTCAGGGAATCCCGTACAGCAGGTTAAGATTGTCATCTCCTTGCTGCGTGGTGACCCTCAGGACTGGGCCTTCTCTTTAGCGTCTGATGATCCGATTCTCAATGATGTGGACTCCTTTTTTCAGGCCTTGGGATTATTATATGACGAACCCAATATTGTGGACCAAGCAGAAAAGGTCTTGTTGTCCTTAACTCAGGGTTTGGATTCTGCAGAAACGTTTTGTCAGAAATTTCGTAAGTGGGCGGTCCTTACCAAATGGAATGATGATGCGCTTGCGGCTCTTTTTCGCAAGGGTATTGCGGATGCTGTGAAGGATGTAATGGTAGGATTTCCCGTCCCTTCTGGTCTTGATGCCTCTATGACCTTGGTCATTCAGATTGATAGGCGTTTACGGGAGCGCAGGAAGATACCTGCTGGTTTTGTGCCTGTGGAACAGCCTTTGGAGCCTATGGAGTGTGATAGGGTCCTTTCTAATGCTAGTCGGCAGGGGTTCAGACAGAAGAATAGACTGTGCTTCTATTGTGGAGACGCTTCTCATAACATCTCTGTCTGCCCTAAACGTGAAAGGAGATTGGCTACTTCTGTTACTGTGGGTTCTTTGCAACCAAAGTTTCTTTTGTTTGTCACATTGATTTGCTCATTGTCTTCCTTTTCTGCATTTGCCTTTGTGGACTCAGGGGCAGCGCTCAATTTGATGGATTTTGGGTTTGCTAGGGATTGTGGTTTTCCCATGGTTCCTTTGCAAACTCCTATTCCTTTAAGGGGCATTGATGCTACCCCTTTGGCAGAACATAAACCCCAATTTTGGACCCAGGTGCCTATGAGAGTTGCACCAGCGCATCAGGAAACTTGTAGATTTTTAGTATTGCATAATCTACAGGATACCTTGGTACTGGGATATCCGTGGTTGCAGACCCATAATCCGGTTCTTGACTGGAGATCCTTGTCGGTAGTTAGTTGGGGT